>NW_028232053.1:2500-5000 GCF_054491065.1 Syngnathus leptorhynchus
AGCCGGGACGGCTCCCCCCGTGCCCAGCTCAGGCACGCCGCCCGGATCTCCACCTGCAGATACCCACAACCTCACCCAGTCAGGTTTTTGCACCGCCTCAATCGCTAGAGACCTCAACCAATCATCAGGGGACCAACAGAGTTTCCAGGTCCGCCTCACCCGGGTTCTGGGAATAGTGACGGACAGCTTCGTAACGCCCAGCCCGCCATCGCGAACACTTGAATAGATGATCCCCCCGGCCGTGGACGGGTCGAGACGCAACCACCTCTTCACAGCCATCCGCACCATCCCATCGACCACTTTCAAACTGGTCACCGACACCTTGCCAACATCCGCCCGGTAAGCAACTCTCGGGATTAGGAATGAGTCACACATCCTGACCTTCTGCGACGGCTTCAGTGAGGCCGCCGTAACCTTCTCCAGCCACCCTTTCACCAACGTACCGACATCCGGAGGGACAATTCCCCGCCATGGCACTATCTCGGCCCCGAGGTATCGGACCGATTCACCCGGACCCACCATGTGGATCAGCTGCCCACACAGCGTCCAAGCTTCACTTCCTCCACCACCCTGACCCATCCAGATACCATGGCACTTACGCGGTTGGACAGCCAACCCCGTAAGCTGGCAAAAATCCTCCAGAATCCCCAAATTCCTTCTCATCCCCTCCTCCGAGCCGCTCAACAAGACAAGATCATCAGCAAAGGCCAGCGCGGCGATTCGGCGGTCGCCCCAGCAGAAGTGGCCTCCATCGCGTTCGAGCCTATGGATGAGAGGGTCCATAGCAAGATTGAAGAGCAGTGGGGACATTGGGTCGCCTTGCTTCACTCCAACCTTCATTAGTATGGGTTCGGTGTAGGCGCCACCGCAACCCACCCTGGTCGAGCAGTCCACATAGGAGTGACGAATCACCTCAATTACACGTTTGTCCACGCCCAGCCGTCCCAAGACACACAGGATATGCTCATGGGAGACCGAGTCGAAAGCCTTCGCAAAGTCAATGAACACGACTGCCAGCGGCACACCCACCGATCTCGAGTGCCCCATGATCCGGTCAAGGATCATGAGGTTTTCAGCGCAACCGTTCGAGCCGGCGATGAACCCACGCTGCCGGGGGCTAATGGGACAAGCTCGAGCCAGCCTCATCGTCATTATCCTCCCAAACAACCTTAATACGGCCGACCCTATCGTCACAGGCCTCCAGCCTGACACAGAACCCAGCTCATCCGGGTCGGCCGACTTGGGTAACAATCGGGTCTTGCACTCTTTAAAGGCCCGGGGAACGACTCCACGCACCATCCATGTAGTGAACAGCCTCGCCAGTTGCTTCCCGGCCGGGTCCCAGTCCAAAATGGCCTGTCTTCGAATCCCATCTGGGCCCGGCGCTGAGCTACTATCCATCCTAGTCAAGTTAGTTATCACTTCAGCAGCCAGGATCGGGTGGTAGAAATGCCCGTTGTCCGCGGTTAGCTCGACCTCGAAGCCGTCCAGCCCATGAAACGCTCTCATCGTTTCCCATCTCCCACGGAACTCTTCATACACCAACGGCTCCGGCAAATCACACCCCAGGGGCGTCAGGCCATCCAAGACCCGTCGTGCCAGCCCCTTGCCGCCTTCCGCATAGCCTTTCTGTTGGTGGTAGAACACTCTCCGTCTCAGGGTCCGCCGCCTCACCCAGCCTTTGGCCGCACGTCTCCGCATCGAATGCCTCACAGACTTCACCGGCCACACTACCTTACCCCCTAGCGCCTTCATGACATCCAAAGCAGAAGATTCGATCAAGTCAGGCTCCCGACCTGCTCTCTCAACTAGGGCAGCAGTGGTCTGGTGCTCCTCATCCCCCGCCCTCAGCTCTTCCAGCACTCTTATCTCCAACAAGTCTGGCAACGACGGGGGAGGGTACCATTTCTGGGGCGACGCTTTGATCTTCATCACGCGACGACGCTCACCCGACACACTGCCTGCCGCACCACCGCACAGTTGTCTCCACTTCCACCTCACTTGTTCACCAGTCTTACCCGTACCCAACAATCGGGCGACTGTCACATTCATCTTCGGATCATTGCGATGTTCATCCATCAGCACCCGCATGCGGGCCACTTCATCCTCACTCCACAGTCTCGGGGCCCGTGCAACCCCGCGGTCCTGGCTCCTTCCTCTCAGATATCCAAACCACTCATCAGCGTGAGCCTGCCGCTTATGCTGGGACACCCCAACAGCCGTTCGGAAACGGCGCCCACAGAGATCACACTCGATCCCCGAGACGTCATCTCTCCCGCGCATGCCACCACACTTGGCAGCATGACACAGAATGGCATGACTGTTGTCCCCCGTCTTCCCACATTTGCAACACGCGTACTCAATGATGATACCCGCATGCCGGAAAGCAAAGTGCTTGACCAGCCTACGAATACCTCCCATCTGAGCACCACACATCTGGCAGTCCATGGTCCTTCGAGGTAGATGCACCACAACCCTCCCAGGGGGGCCCGCCCCAGTC
>NW_028232053.1:15000-32500 GCF_054491065.1 Syngnathus leptorhynchus
TTGACACTTTGTGTCATTTTATCCGAGCGGGCGGGCGCCTCGAGAGGCGGACCGTCCGGGGCGACTCTCGGCCTGTGTTTTCGGAGCCGGCCGGGCCTCACGCTCCCTCCTTGGATGGACAACATTCGTAGTTGACACTTTGTGTCATTTTATCCGAGCGGGCGGGCGCCGCGAGGCGGACCGTCCGGGGCGACTCTCGGCCTGTGTTTAAGGAGCCGGCCGGGCATCACGCTCCTTCCTTGGATGGACAACATTCGCAGTTGACACTTTGTGTCATTTTATCCGAGCAGACGGGCGCCGCGAGGCGGACCGTCCGGGGCGACTCTCGGCCTGTGTTTTCGGAGCCGGCCGGGCATCACGCTCCCTCCTTGGATGGACAACATTCGTAGTTGACACTTTGTGTCATTTTATCCGAGCGGGCGGGCGCCTCGAGAGGCGGACCGTCCGGGGCGACTCTCGGCCTGTGTTTTCGGAGCCGGCCGGGCCTCACGCTCCCTCCTTGGATGGACAACATTCGTAGTTGACACTTTGTGTCATTTTATCCGAGCGGGCGGGCGCCGCGAGGCGGACCGTCCGGGGCGACTCTCGGCCTGTGTTTAAGGAGCCGGCCGGGCATCACGCTCCTTCCTTGGATGGACAACATTCGCAGTTGACACTTTGTGTCATTTTATCCGAGCAGACGGGCGCCGCGAGGCGGACCGTCCGGGGCGACTCTCGGCCTGTGTTTTCGGAGCCGGCCGGGCATCACGCTCCCTCCTTGGATGGACAACATTCGTAGTTGACACTTTGTGTCATTTTATCCGAGCAGACGGGCGCCGCGAGGCGACCGTCCGGGGCGACTCTCGGCCTGTGTTTAAGGAGCCGGCCGGGCATCACGCTCCTTCCTTGGATGGACAACATTCGTAGTTGACACTTTGTGTCATTTTATCCGAGCGGGCGGGCGCCGCGAGGCGGACCGTCCGGGGCGACTCTCGGCCTGTGTTTAAGGAGCCGGCCGGGCATCACGCTCCTTCCTTGGATGGACAACATTCGCAGTTGACACTTTGTGTCATTTTATCCGAGCAGACGGGCGCCGCGAGGCGGACCGTCCGGGGCGACTCTCGGCCTGTGTTTTCGGAGCCGGCCGGGCATCACGCTCCCTCCTTGGATGGACAACATTCGTAGTTGACACTTTGTGTCATTTTATCCGAGCAGACGGGCGCCGCGAGGCGGACCGTCCGGGGCGACTCTCGGCCTGTGTTTAAGGAGCCGGCCGGGCATCACGCTCCTTCCTTGGATGGACAACATTCGCAGTTGACACTTTGTGTCATTTTGTTCGGCCTGTGTTTAAGGAGGCGGCCGTCCTCCACTCGGTCCGTGTTTAAGGAGCGACACTCGCGCTCCGGTTCGGCCTGTATTTAGGGAGGCGGCCGTCCTCCGCTTGGTCTGTGTTAAGGGCGACACTCTGTCCATGTTTGAGGAGCCTGGCCCTGACGCTCCTCTCCGGCCTGTGTTTAAGGAGGCGGCCGTCCTCCCCTTGGTCCGTGTTAAGGGCGACACTCGGTCCATGTTTGAGGAGCCTGGCCCTGACGCTCCTCTCCGGCCTGTGTTTAAGGAGGCGGCCGTCCTCCCCTTGGTCCGTGTTAAGGGCGACACTCGGTCCATGTTTGAGGAGCCTGGCCCTGACGCTCCTCTCCGGCCTGTGTTTAAGGAGGCGGCCGTCCTCCCCTTGGTCTGTGTTAAGGGCGACACTCGGTCCATGTTTGAGGAGCCTGGCCCTGACGCTCCTCTCCGGCCTGTGTTTAAGGAGGCGGCCGTCCTCCCCTTGGTCTGTGTTAAGGGCGACACTCGGTCCATGTTTGAGGAGCCTGGCCCTGACGCTCCTCTCCGGCCTGTGTTTAAGGAGGCGGCCGTCCTCCCCTTGGTCTGTGTTAAGGGCGACACTCGGTCCATGTTTGAGGAGCCTGGCCCTGACGCTCCTCTCCGGCCTGTGTTTAAGGAGGCGGCCGTCCTCCCCTTGGTCTGTGTTAAGGGCGACACTCGGTCCGTGTTTAAGGAGCGGCCCTCGCGCTCCGGTTCGGCCTGTATTTAGGGAGGCGGCCGTCCTCCGCTTGGTCTGTGTTAAGGGCGACACTCGGTCCGTGTTTAAGGAGCCGGCCCTGACGCTCCTCTTCGGCCTGTGTTTAAGGAGGCGGCCGTCCTCCACTTCCTTCCATGCACCACCACATTCGCAGTTGACACTTTGCCATTTTTTCAGAGAGGTGACACTTAGTCGTTTTTTCGAAAGTTGACACTTAGTCGTTTTTTCGAAAGTTGACACTTTGCCGTTTTTTCAGAGAGGCGACACTTAGTCGTTTTTTCGAAAGTTGACACTTAGCCGTTTTTTCGAAAGTTGACACTTAGCCGTTTTTTCGAAAGTTGACACTTAGCCGTTTTTTCGAAAGTTGACACTTAGTCACTTTTTCGCCACAGTGACACCTCCAGCGCGTGCCACGGCGCTTTTCAGGTCTTCTATCCGACCTTGTGCTGTCGAGGACGGCGTGTCCGACGCCGTGGGGAGACCAGCACCATCTCCTCCATACTCGTAAACGGGGTGCTTTGGAAAACGGGGGGAAAGTCGATGAGTACACTGACTACTGGGACCATTTCATTGTACTCTGGCGCACCTGAAGACCAAAAAAGGTACTGCACCTTAGCCCGGGTACCTCACCCCCTGGTACCTCGAGGAGAACTTAGAAAAATTTCGACAAATTTTTGGTGAGCTCCAGGGAGAGAGGCTGATTTTTCGCTTTTTGAGGCCGACCGCCGAACCGGCGCGGGGCGGACTCACAAGCACCGCAGAGCCGTGGGCACTTAGTCGTTTTTTCAGAGAGGCGACACTTAGTCGTTTTTTCAGAGGCGACACTTAGTCGTTTTTTCGAAAGTTGACACTTAGCCGTTTTTTCGAAAGTCGACACTTAGCCGTTTTTTTGGAAAGTTGACACTTAGTCGTTTTTTCGAAAGTTGACACTTAGTCGTTTTTTCGCCACAATTGGCTCTGAGCTCCAGGGGGAGAGCCTGGTTTTGCCTTATTTCAGGCCGGCTGGGGAACCGGCGCGGGTCGGATGCACGAGCCCGGCAGAGCCGTGGGCACTTAAAAAATTTTCGCCGATTAAGCTGGGACCTCCAGGCGGAGACCGGCATTCCTCGTCCTCGGGGTTCGACCCAGGAACCGGCGCTGGGCAGACGCCGTAGCCACGCAGAGCCGTGGGCACTTAGAAAATATTCGCCAAGTTGGCTCTGAGCTCCAGGCGGAGAGGCTGGTTTTGCCTTATTTCAGGCCGGCTGGGGAACCGGCGCGGGTCGGATGCACGAGCCCGCAGAGCCGTGGGCACTTTGCCATTTTCTCAGAGTCGACACTTAGTCGTTTTTTCAGAGAGGCGACACTCTGTCGTTTTTTCGAAAGTTGACACTTTGCCGTTTTTTCAGAGAGGCGACACTTAGCCGTTTTTTCGAAAGTTGACACTTAGCCGTTTTTTCGAAAGTCGACACTTAGCCGTTTTTTCAGAGATGTGACACTTAGAAACTTTTTGCCAAGTTGGCTGTGAGCTCCAGGAGGAGACCGTCATTTTTCGTCATTCGAGGCCGACTGCGGAACCGGCGCTGGGCGGACGCCAAAGCTCGGCAGGGCCGTGGGCACTTAGAAACTTTTTGCCAAGTTGGCTGTGAGCTCCAGGAGGAGACCGTCATTTTTCGTCATTCGAGGCCGACTGCGGAACCGGCGCTGGGCGGACGCCAAAGCTCGGCAGGGCCGTGGGCACTTAGAAACTTTTTGCCAAGTTGGCTGTGAGCTCCAGGAGGAGACCGTCATTTTTCGTCATTCGAGGCCGACTGCGGAACCGGCGCTGAGCGGACGCCAAAGCTCGGCAGGGCCGTGGGCACTTAGAAACTTTTTGCCAAGTTGGCTGTGAGCTCCAGGAGGAGACCGTTATTTTTCGTCATTCGAGGCCGACTGCGGAACCGGCGCTGAGCGGACGCCAAAGCTCGGCATGGCCGTGGGCACTTAGAAACTTTTTGCCAAGTTGGCTGTGAGCTCCAGGAGGAGACCGTTATTTTTCGTCATTCGAGGCCGACTGCGGAACCGGCGCTGGGCGGACGCCAAAGCTCGGCAGGGCCGTGGGCACTTAGAAACTTTTTGCCAAGTTGGCTGTGAGCTCCAGGAGGAGACCGTTATTTTTCGTCATTCGAGGCCGACTGCGGAACCGGCGCTGAGCGGACGCCAAAGCTCGGCAGGGCCGTGGGCACTTAGAAACTTTTTGCCAAGTTGGCTGTGAGCTCCAGGAGGAGACCGTTATTTTTCGTCATTCGAGGCCGACTGCGGAACCGGCGCTGGGCGGACGCCAAAGCTCGGCAGGGCCGTGGGCACTTAGAAACTTTTTGCCAAGTTGGCTGTGAGCTCCAGGAGGAGACCGTTATTTTTCGTCATTCGAGGCCGACTGCGGAACCGGCGCTGGGCGGACGCCAAAGCTCGGCAGGGCCGTGGGCACTTAGAAACTTTTTGCCAAGTTGGCTGTGAGCTCCAGGAGGAGACCGTTATTTTTCGTCATTGGAGGCCGACTGCGGAACCGGCGCTGGGCGGACGCCAAAGCTCGGCAGGGCCGTGGGCACTTAGAAACTTTTTGCCAAGTTGGCTGTGAGCTCCAGGAGGAGACCGTTATTTTTCGTCATTCTAGGCCGGCTGCAGAACCGGCGCGGGTCGGATGCACGAGCCCGCAGAGCCGTGGGCACTTTGCCACTTTTTCGCCACAATTGGCTGTGAGCTCCAGGAGGAGACCGTTATTTTTCGTCATTCTAGGCCGGTTGCAGAACCGGCGCGGCTCGGATGCACGAGCCCGCAGAGCCGTGGGCACTTAGAAAATTTTCAGAGAGGCGACACTTTGCCATTTTTTCAGAGAGGTGACACTTAGTCGTTTTTTCGAAAGTTGACACTTAGCCGTTTTTTCGAAAGTTGACACTTAGTCGTTTTTTCGAAAGTTGACACTTAGTCGTTTTTTCGCCAAAGTGCCCACCTCCAGCGCGTGCCACGGCGCTTTCCAGGTCTTCTATCCGACCTTGTGCTGTCGAGGACGGCGTGTCCGACGCCGTGGGGAGACCAGCACCATCTCCTCCATACTCGTAAACGAGGTGCTTTGGAAAACGGGGGGAAAGTCGATGAGTACACTGACTACTGGGACCATTTCATTGTACTCTGGCGCACCTGAAGACCAAAAAAGGTACTGCACCTTAGCCCGGGTACCTCACCCCCTGGTACCTCGAGGAGAACTTAGAAAAATTTCGACAAATTTTTGGTGAGCTCCAGGGAGAGAGGCTGATTTTTTGCTTTTTGAGGCCGACCGCCGAACCGGCGCGGGGCGGACTCACAAGCCCCGCAGAGCCGTGGGCACTTAGTCGTTTTTTCGAAAGTTGACACTTAGCCGTTTTTTCGAAAGTTGACACTTAGCCGTTTTTTCGAAAGTCGACACTTAGCCGTTTTTTCGAAAGTTGACACTTAGTCGTTTTTTCGCCGATTTTGCTGGGACCTCCAGGCGAGGACCGGCGTTTTTCGTCTTCCGGGTCCGACCCGGGAACCAGCGCCGAGCGGACACATTCGCTCGCTAGTGCCGTTGGCACTTAGAAAATTTTTCGTTTGTCATGAGCTCCGGGCGGAGACCGGCGTTTTTCGTCTTCCGGGTTCGACCCGGGAACCAGCGCCGAGCGGACACATTCGCTCGCTAGTGCCGTTGGCACTTAGAAAATTTTTCGTTTGTCATGAGCTCCGGGCGGAGACCGGCGTTTTTCGTCTTCCGGGTTCGACCCGGGAACCAGCGCCGAGCGGACACATTCGCTCGCTAGTGCCGTTGGCACTTAGAAAATTTTTCGTTTGTCATGAGCTCCGGGCGGAGACCGGCGTTTTTCGTCTTCCGGGTTCGACCCGGGAACCAGCGCCGAGCGGACACATTCGCTCGCTAGTGCCGTTGGCACTTAGAAAATTTTTCGTTTGTCATGAGCTCCGGGCGGAGACCGGCGTTTTTCGTCTTCCGGGTTCGACCCGGGAACCAGCGCCGAGCGGACACATTCGCTCGCTAGTGCCGTTGGCACTTAGAAAATTTTTCGTTTGTCATGAGCTCCGGGCGGAGAGCGGCGTTTTTCGTCTTCCGGGTTCGACCCGGGAACCAGCGCCGAGCGGACACATTCGCTCGCTAGTGCCGTTGGCACTTAGAAAATTTTTCGTTTGTCATGAGCTCCGGGCGGAGAGCGGCGTTTTTCGTCTTCCGGGTTCGACCCGGGAACCAGCGCCGAGCGGACACATTCGCTCGCTAGTGCCGTTGGCACTTAGAAAATTTTTCGTTTGTCATGAGCTCCGGGCGGAGAGCGGCGTTTTTCGTCTTCCGGGTTCGACCCGGGAACCAGCGCCGAGCGGACACATTCGCTCGCTAGTGCCGTTGGCACTTAGAAAATTTTTCATTTGTCATGAGCTCCGGGCGGAGAGCGGCGTTTTTCGTCTTCCGGGTTCGACCCGGGAACCAGCGCCGAGCGGACACATTCGCTCGCTAGTGCCGTTGGCACTTAGAAAATTTTTCGTTTGTCATGAGCTCCGGGCGGAGAGCGGCGTTTTTCGTCTTCCGGGTTCGACCCGGGAACCAGCGCCGAGCGGACACATTCGCTCGCTAGTGCCGTTGGCACTTAGAAAATTTTTCGTTTGTCATGAGCTCCGGGCGGAGACCGGCGTTTTTCGTCTTCCGGGTTCGACCCGGGAACCAGCGCCGAGCGGACACATTCGCTCGCTAGTGCCGTTGGCACTTAGAAAATTTTTCGTTTGTCATGAGCTCCGGGCGGAGACCGGCGTTTTTTGTCTTCCGGGTTCGACCCGGGAACCAGCGCCGAGCGGACACATTCGCTCGCTAGTGCCGTTGGCACTTAGAAAATTTTTCGTTTGTCATGAGCTCCGGGCGGAGACCGGCATTTTTCGTCATTCGAGGCCGACGGGGGAACCAGCCGGAGCGGACACGTTTGCTCGGAAGAGCCGTTGGCACTTAGAAAAAATTCCGTGTCTCGTGAGCTCCAGGGGGGACAGGCTGGTTTTATTCATCCGTAGCCGACATGGGAACCAGCGCGGAGCGGATTGGTGTTGCGCTGCCATATACCTCATCTCTCTCAGGAGTCCCCCCCTTATACGTGCCGATGGTGTTTTGGAAAACGGGGGGTAACTGGATGAGTACACTGACTAGGGGGACCAGTACACTAGCGAGTGGGACCAGTACACTGACTAGTGGGACCAACACACTATGAGCGCCTGGTACCTAAAATGGAAGTATAGAGGCCGAATTTCGGGCAAGATCACGCCGGGTTAGGCTTCCAGGACCTCGGCTAAGCAATTTTAACGGGTCGCCCGGTTCTTTTTTGATCCAGCCCGGTTCTTTTTTTATCCAGCCTGGTTCTTTTTACACTTCCAGCTGGAGCTCGGGAGCGGCTTTTTGCACAAGATCACGCCGTGTTAGGCTTCCAGGACCTCGGCTAAGCAATTTTAACGGGTCGCCCGGTTCTTTTTTGATCCAGCCCGGTTCTTTTTTTTATCCAGCCTGGTTCTTTTTACACTTCCAGCTGGAGCTCGGGAGCGGCTTTTTGCACAAGATCACGCCGTGTTAGGCTTCCAGGACCTCGGCTAAGCAATTTTAACGGGTCGCCCGGTTCTTTTTTGATCCAGCCCGGTTCTTTTTTTTATCCAGCCCGGTTCTTTTTACACTTCCAGCTGGAGCTCGGGAGCGGCTTTTTGCACAAGATCACGCCGGGTTAGGCTTCCAGGACCTCGGCTAAGCAATTTTAACGGGTCCCCCGGTTCTTTTTTGATCCAGCCCGGTTCTTTTTTTATCCAGCCCGGTTCTTTTTACACTTCCAGCTGGAGCTCGGGAGCGGCTTTTTGCACAAGATCACGCCGGGTTAGGCTTCCAGGACCTCGGCTAAGCAATTTTAACGGGTCCCCCGGTTCTTTTTTGATCCAGCCCGGTTCTTTTTTTATCCAGCCCGGTTCTTTTTACACTTCCAGCTGGAGCTCGGGAGCGGCTTTTTGCACAAGATCACGCCGTGTTAGGCTTCCAGGACCTCGGCTAAGCAATTTTAACGGGTCGCCCGGTTCTTTTTTTTATCCAGCCCGGTTCTTTTTTTATCCAGCCCGGTTCTTTTTACACTTCCAGCTGGAGCTCGGGAGCGGCTTTTTGCACAAGATCACGCCGTGTTAGGCTTCCAGGACCTCGGCTAAGCAATTTTAACGGGTCGCCCGGTTCTTTTTTGATCCAGCCCGGTTCTTTTTTTTATCCAGCCTGGTTCTTTTTACACTTCCAGCTGGAGCTCGGGAGCGGCTTTTTGCACAAGATCACGCCGTGTTAGGCTTCCAGGACCTCGGCTAAGCAATTTTAACGGGTCGCCCGGTTCTTTTTTGATCCAGCCCGGTTCTTTTTTTTATCCAGCCCGGTTCTTTTTACACTTCCAGCTGGAGCTCGGGAGCGGCTTTTTGCACAAGATCACGCCGTGTTAGGCTTCCAGGACCTCGGCTAAGCAATTTTAACGGGTCGCCCGGTTCTTTTTTGATCCAGCCCGGTTCTTTTTTTTATCCAGCCTGGTTCTTTTTACACTTCCAGCTGGAGCTCGGGAGCGGCTTTTTGCACAAGAACACGCCGTGTTAGGCTTCCAGGACCTCGGCTAAGCAATTTTAACGGGTCGCCCGGTTCTTTTTTGATCCAGCCCGGTTCTTTTTTTTATCCAGCCTGGTTCTTTTTACACTTCCAGCTGGAGCTCGGGAGCGGCTTTTTGCACAAGATCACGCCGTGTTAGGCTTCCAGGACCTCGGCTAAGCAATTTTAACGGGTCGCCCGGTTCTTTTTTGATCCAGCCCGGTTCTTTTTTTTATCCAGCCTGGTTCTTTTTACACTTCCAGCTGGAGCTCGGGAGCGGCTTTTTGCACAAGAACACGCCGTGTTAGGCTTCCAGGACCTCGGCTAAGCAATTTTAACGGGTCGCCCGGTTCTTTTTTTGATCCAGCCCGGTTCTTTTTTTTATCCAGCCCGGTTCTTTTTACACTTCCAGCTGGAGCTCGGGAGCGGCTTTTTGCACAAGATCACGCCGTGTTAGGCTTCCAGGACCTCGGCTCAGCAATTTTAACGGGTCGCCCGGTTCTTTTTTGATCCAGCCCGGTTCTTTTTTTTATCCAGCCTGGTTCTTTTTACACTTCCAGCTGGAGCTCGGGAGCGGCTTTTTGCACAAGATCACGCCGGGTTAGGCTTCCAGGACCTCGGCTAAGCAATTTTAACGGGTCGCCCGGTTCTTTTTTGATCCAGCCCGGTTCTTTTTTTTATCCAGCCTGGTTCTTTTTACACTTCCAGCTGGAGCTCGGGAGCGGCTATTTGCACAAGATCACGCCGTGTTAGGCTTCCAGGACCTCGGCTAAGCAATTTTAACGGGTCGCCCGGTTCTTTTTTTGATCCAGCCCGGTTCTTTTTTTATCCAGCCCGGTTCTTTTTACACTTCCAGCTGGAGCTCGGGAGCGGCTTTTTGCACAAGATCACGCCGGGTTAGGCTTCCAGGACCTCGGCTAAGCAATTTTAACGGGTCGCCCGGTTCTTTTTTTTTATCCAGCCCGGTTCTTTTTTGATCCAGCCCGGTTCTTTTTACACTTCCAGCTGGAGCTCGGGAGCGGCTTTTTGCACAAGATCACGCCGTGTTAGGCTTCCAGGACCTCGGCTAAGCAATTTTAACGGGTCGCCCGGTTCTTTTTTTTATCCAGCCCGGTTCTTTTTTTATCCAGCCCGGTTCTTTTTACACTTCCAGCTGGAGCTCGGGAGCGGCTTTTTGCACAAGATCACGCCGGGTTAGGCTTCCAGGACCTCGGCTAAGCAATTTTAACGGGCCGCCCGGTTCTTTTTTTTATCCAGCCCGGTTCTTTTTTGATCCAGCCCGGTTCTTTTTACACTTCCAGCTGGAGCTCGGGAGCGGCTTTTTGCACAAGATCACGCCGTGTTAGGCTTCCAGGACCTCGGCTAAGCAATTTTAACGGGCCGCCCGGTTCTTTTTTGATCCAGCCCGGTTCTTTTTTTATCCAGCCCGGTTCTTTTTACACTTCCAGCTGGAGCTCGGGAGCGGCTTTTTGCACAAGATCACGCCGTGTTAGGCTTCCAGGACCTCGGCTAAGCAATTTTAACGGGTCGCCCGGTTCTTTTTTGATCCAGCCCGGTTCTTTTTTTTATCCAGCCTGGTTCTTTTTACACTTCCAGCTGGAGCTCGGGAGCGGCTTTTTGCACAAGAACACGCCGTGTTAGGCTTCCAGGACCTCGGCTAAGCAATTTTAACGGGTCGCCCGGTTCTTTTTTGATCCAGCCCGGTTCTTTTTCCACTTCCAGCTGGAGCTCAGCAGCGGCTTTTTGCACAAGATCACGCCGGGTTAGGCTTCCAGGACCTCGGCTAAGCACTTCTAACGGGTCGCCCGGTTCTTTTTTTGAACCAGCCCGGTTCTTTTTACACTTCCAGCTGGAGCTCAGCAGCGGCTTTTTGCACAAGATCACGCCGGGTTAGGGTTCCAGGACCTCGGCTAAGCAATTTTAACGGGCCGCCCGGTTCTTTTTTTGATCCAGCCCGGTTCTTTTTACACTTCCAGCTGGAGCTCAGCAGCGGCTTTTTGCACAAGATCACGCCGGGTTAGGCTTCCAGGACCTCGGCTAAGCACTTCTAACGGGCCCTGGTCCACCCCTGCCAGCGCATTTCAAAACTTGGCATTAATTTCGACCTAAGAGACGAAGTCTGATTTTTTTCTACCACTTGGGCGGCCTTTTTGCACCCAGAACACCCGCACCGGCACCATAAATTCGAAGGGTGCCGAGTGCGTCGGCGCAGATTCTGCGACGGAGTGACACTTCCCTCTTGTGGACATTCGGCGGTAGGTGAAATGCGCACTCGGTCTTCTCTTTTCTTTTCCTTCCAGTGAAACTTTGGCAACATTCTGCGAGCTGCTGGCTTCCAGAACCTCGGCCAAGCAGGTGGAGGATTTTTTTCCACTTCCAGCTGGAGGTGAGGAGGGACTTTTTGGGCAAGATCACGCCGACTTAGCAAGCAAGGTGGAAGTGCCAGCATGCAGTGGCTGGAAGTGTGGATGTGGAGCTCCAGCACCCTCCCTGCCTATGGAAGTGTGGAGCTCCAGCACCCTCCCTGCCTATGGAAGTGTGGAGCTCCAGCACCCTCCCTGCCTATGGAAGTGTGGAGCTCCAGCACCCTCCCTGCCTATGGAAGTGTGGAGCTCCAGCACCCTCCCTGCCTATGGAAGTGTGGAGCTCCAGCACCCTCCCTGCCTATGGAAGTGTCGAGCTCCAGCACCCTCCCTGCCTATGGAAGTGTGGAGCTCCAGCACCCTCCCTGCCTATGGAAGTGTGGAGCTCCAGCACCCTCCCTGCCTATGGAAGTGTGGAGCTCCAGCACCCTCCCTGCCTATGGAAGTGTGGAGCTCCAGCACCCTCCCTGCCTATGGAAGTGTGGAGCTCCAGCACCCTCCCTGCCTATGGAAGTGTGGAGCTCCAGCACCCTCCCTGCCTATGGAAGTGTGGAGCTCCAGCACCCTCCCTGCCTATGGAAGTGTGGAGCTCCAGCACCCTCCCTGCCTATGGAAGTGTGGAGCTCCAGCACCCTCCCTGCCTATGGAAGTGTGGAGCTCCAGCACCCTCCCTGCCTATGGAAGTGTGGAGCTCCAGCACCCTCCCTGCCTATGGAAGTGTGGAGCTCCAGCACCCTCCCTGCCTATGGAAGTGTGGAGCTCCAGCACCCTCCCTGCCTATGGAAGTGTGGAGCTCCAGCACCCTCCCTGCCTATGGAAGTGTGGAGCTCCAGCACCCTCCCTGCCTATGGAAGTGTGGAGCTCCAGCACCCTCCCTGCCTATGGAAGTGTGGAGCTCCAGCACCCTCCCTGCCTATGGAAGTGTGGAGCTCCAGCACCCTCCCTGCCTATGGAAGTGTGGAGCTCCAGCACCCTCCCTGCCTATGGAAGTGTGGAGCTCCAGCACCCTCCCTGCCTATGGAAGTGTGGAGCTCCAGCACCCTCCCTGCCTATGGAAGTGTGGAGCTCCAGCACCCTCCCTGCCTATGGAAGTGTGGAGCTCCAGCACCCTCCCTGCCTATGGAAGTGTGGAGCTCCAGCACCCTCCCTGCCTATGGAAGTGTGGAGCTCCAGCACCCTCCCTGCCTATGGAAGTGTGGAGCTCCAGCACCCTCCCTGCCTATGGAAGTGTGGAGCTCCAGCACCCTCCCTGCCTATGGAAGTGTGGAGCTCCAGCACCCTCCCTGCCTATGGAAGTGTGGAGCTCCAGCACCCTCCCTGCCTATGGAAGTGTGGAGCTCCAGCACCCTCCCTGCCTATGGAAGTGTGGAGCTCCAGCACCCTCCCTGCCTATGGAAGTGTGGAGCTCCAGCACCCTCCCTGCCTATGGAAGTGTGGAGCTCCAGCACCCTCCCTGCCTATGGAAGTGTGGAGCTCCAGCACCCTCCGTGCCTAGGGAAGTGTGGAGCTCCAGCACCCTCCGTGCCTATGGAAGAGCCACCTCCGCGGGCATGCTGCTCAACCACGCCGGCCCAGAGTTCCAGCCGCTCGGCTACACTCTCTCACAAGCCCCGCCTGGAGCTCCCCAGCCCGCCCCTGGTACCTCAACTACCGAGGCCAGCCGCTCGACCAGGCCGGCCCAGAGTTCCAGCCGCTCGGATAAGCTCTGTCACTCTCCCGCTAAGCAGCCACCGGTAACGGGGAAATGTCGCCGCCTTGTGGACACGCCGTTGTAAATGAATGGGCTTTCGCACTTAGTGCAATTTTCGCCAGCTCCGTGGCTGCAAGTATGGAGCTATGGAGCTATGGAGCCACCAGACAGGCTGGAGCTCTGGAGCTATGGAAGTATGGAGCTCTGGAGCTATGGAGCTATGGAGCTATGGAGCTCTGGGGCTATGGAGCTATGGAGCTATGGAGCTCTGGAGCTCTGGTGCTATGGAGCTCTGGAGCTCTGGTGCTATGGAGCTATGGAGCTATGGAGCTATGGAGCTATGGAGCTATGGAAGTCTGGAGCTATGGAAGTATGGAGCTATGGAAGTATGGAGCTATGGAGCTATGGAGCTATGGAGCTATGGAGCCACCAGCCAGCACCCTCCGTGGCTCAACCACGCCGGCCCAGAGTTCCAGCCGCTCGGCTTCACTCTCTCACAAGCCCCGCCTGGAGCTCCCCAGCCCGCCCCTGGTACCTCAACTACCGAGGCCAGCCGCTCGACCAGGCCGGCCCAGAGTTCCAGCCGCTCGGCTTCACTCTCTCACAAGACCCGCCTGGAGCTCCCCGGCCCACCCCTGGTACCTCAACTACCGAGGCCAGCCGTTCGACCACGCCGGCGCAGAGTTCCAGCCGCTCGGATAAGCTCTGTCACTCTCCTGCCGCGCAGCCACCGGTAACGGGGAAATGTCGCCGCCTTGTGGACACGCCCTTGTAAATGAATGGGCTTTCGCACTTAGTGCAATTTTCGCCAACTCTCTGACTGGAGCTATGGAAGTATGGAGCTATGGAGCCACCAGCCACCCAGGCTGGAGCTATGGAGCTCTGGTGCTATGGAGCTCTGGTGCTATGGAGCTATGGAGCTCTGGAGCTCTGGTGCTATGGAGCTATGGAGCTCTGGAAGTATGGAGCTATGGAGCTCTGGAGGTATGGAGCTATGGAGCCCTGGAGCCCTGGAGCTATGGAGCCCTGGAGCTATGGAGCCCTGGAGCCCTGGAGCTATGGAGCCCTGGAGCTATGGAGCTATGGAGCTCTGGTGCTATGGAGCTATGGAGCTCTGGTGCTATGGAGCTATGGAGCTCTGGTGCTATGGAGCTATGGAGCTCTGGTGCTATGGAGCTATGGAGCTCTGGTGCTATGGAGCTATGGAGCTGGTGCTATGGAGCTATGGAGCTCTGGTGCTATGGAGCTATGGAGCTCTGGTGCTATGGAGCTCTGGTGCTATGGAGCTATGGAGCTCTGGTGCTATGGAGCTATGGAGCTCTGGTGCTATGGAGCTATGGAGCTCTGGTGCTATGGAGCTCTGGTGCTATGGAGCTATGGAGCTCTGGTGCTATGGAGCTCTGGAGCTCTGGAGGTATGGAGCTATGGAGGTATGGAGCCACCAGCCAGCACCCTCCGTGGCTGGATCAATGGAAGTGTTTAGGTACCAGGCGGCCAAAGTGCCGAGGCCTCACGCTCGACCACGCCGGCGCAGAGTTCCAGCCGCTCGGATGAGCTCTGTCACTCTCCCGCCGCGCAGCCACCGGTAACGGGGAAATGTCGCCGCCTTGTGGACACGCCGTTGTAAATGAATGGGCTTTCGCACTTAGTGCAATTTTCGCCAACTCTCTGACTTAGAGCTATGGAAGTATGGAGCTATGGAGCCACCAGCCACCCAGGCTGGAGCTATGGAGCTCTGGAGCTCTGGTGCTATGGAGCTCTGGAGGTATGGAGCTATGGAGCTATGGAGCTATGGAGCTATGGAGCCCTGGAGCTCTGGAGGTATGGAGCTATGGTGCTATGGAGCTCTGAAGCCATGGAGCTCTGGTGCTATGGAGCTCTGGAGGTATGGAGCTCTGGAGGTATGGAGCTATGGAGCCCTGGAGCCCTGGAGCTATGGAGCCCTGGAGCTATGGAGCCCTGGAGCCCTGGAGCTATGGAGCCCTGGAGCTATGGAGCCCTGGAGCCCTGGAGCTATGGAGCCCTGGAGCTATGGAGCTATGGAGCCCTGGAGCTATGGAGCTATGGAGCTCTGGTGCTATGGAGCTATGGAGCTCTGGTGCTATGGAGCTATGGAGCTCTGGTGCTATGGAGCTATGGAGCTCTGGTGCTATGGAGGTATGGAGCTCTGGTGCTATGGAAGTATGGAGCTATGGAGCTATGGAAGTATGGAGCTATGGAGCTATGGAGCTCTGGTGCTATGGAGGTATGGAGCTCTGGTGCTATGGAAGTATGGAGCTATGGAGCTATGGAAGTATGGAGCTATGGAGCTATGGAGCTCTGGTGCTATGGAGCTATGGAGCTCTGGTGCTATGGAGCTATGGAGCTCTGGTGCTATGGAGCTATGGAGCTCTGGTGCTATGGAGCTATGGAGCTATGGAGCTCTGGTGCTATGGAGCTATGGAGCTCTGGTGCTATGGAGCTATGGAGCTCTGGTGCTATGGAGCTATGGAGCTCTGGTGCTATGGAGCTCTGGTGCTATGGAGCTATGGAGCTCTGGTGCTATGGAGCTCTGGAGCTCTGGAGGTATGGAGCTATGGAGCTATGGAGCCACCAGCCAGCACCCTCCGTGGCTGGATCAATGGAAGTGTTTTAGGTACCAGGCAGCCAAAGGGCCGAGGCCTCACGCTCGACCACGCCGGCGCAGAGTTCCAGCCGCTCGGATAAGCTCTGTCACTCACCCGCCGCGCAGCCACCGGTAACGGGGAAATGTCGCCGCCTTGTGGACACGCCGTTGTAAATGAATGGGCTTTCGCACTTAGTGCAATTTTAGCACACTCTCTGACTGGAGCTATGGAAGTATGGAGCTATGGAGCCACCAGCCACCCAGGCTGGAGCTATGGAGCTATGGAGCTCTGGTGCTATGGAGCTATGGAGCTCTGGTGCTATGGAGCTATGGAGCTCTGGTGCTATGGAGCTATGGAGCTCTGGTGCTATGGAGCTATGGAGCTCTGGTGCTATGGAGCTATGGAGCTCTGGTGCTATGGAGCTATGGAGCTCTGGTGCTATGGAGCTATGGAGCTCTGGTGCTATGGAGCTATGGAGCTCTGGTGCTATGGAGCTATGGAGCTCTGGTGCTATGGAGCTATGGAGCTCTGGTGCTATGGAGCTATGGAGCTATGGAGCTCTGGTGCTATGGAGCTATGGAGCTCTGGTGCTATGGAGCTATGGAGCTCTGGTGCTATGGAGCTATGGAGCTCTGGTGCTATGGAGCTCTGGTGCTATGGAGCTATGGAGCTCTGGTGCTATGGAGCTCTGGAGCTCTGGAGGTATGGAGCTATGGAGCTATGGAGCCACCAGCCAGCACCCTCCGTGGCTGGATCAATGGAAGTGTTTTAGGTACCAGGCAGCCAAAGGGCCGAGGCCTCACGCTCGACCACGCCGGCGCCGCGCAGCCACCGGTAACGGGGAAATGTCGCCGCCTTGTGGACACGCCGTTGTAAATGAATGGGCTTTCGCACTTAGTGCAATTTTAGCACACTCTCTGACTGGAGCTATGGAAGTATGGAGCTATGGAGCCACCAGCCACCCAGGCTGGAGCTATGGAGCTATGGAGCTCTGGTGCTATGGAGCTATGGAGCTCTGGTGCTATGGAGCTATGGAGCTCTGGTGCTATGGAGCTATGGAGCTCTGGTGCTATGGAGCTATGGAGCTCTGGTGCTATGGAGCTATGGAGCTCTGGTGCTATGGAGCTATGGAGCTCTGGTGCTATGGAGCTATGGAGCTCTGGTGCTATGGAGCTATGGAGCTCTGGTGCTATGGAGCTATGGAGCTCTGGTGCTATGGAGCTATGGAGCTCTGGTGCTATGGAGCTATGGAGCTATGGAGCTCTGGTGCTATGGAGCTATGGAGCTCTGGTGCTATGGAGCTATGGAGCTCTGGTGCTATGGAGCTATGGAGCTCTGGTGCTATGGAGCTCTGGTGCTATGGAGCTATGGAGCTCTGGTGCTATGGAGCTCTGGAGCTCTGGAGGTATGGAGCTATGGAGCTATGGAGCCACCAGCCAGCACCCTCCGTGGCTGGATCAATGGAAGTGTTTTAGGTACCAGGCAGCCAAAGGGCCGAGGCCTCACGCTCGACCACGCCGGCGCAGAGTTCCAGCCGCTCGGATAAGCTCTGTCACTCACCCGCCGCGCAGCCACCGGTAACGGGGAAATGTCGCCGCCTTGTGGACACGCCGTTGTAAATGAATGGGCTTTCGCACTTAGTGCAATTTTAGCACACTCTCTGACTGGAGCTATGGAAGTATGGAGCTATGGAGCCACCAGCCACCCAGGCTGGAGCTATGGAGCTATGGAGCTCTGGTGCTATGGAGCTATGGAGCTCTGGTGCTATGGAGCTATGGAGCTCTGGTGCTATGGAGCTATGGAGCTCTGGTGCTATGGAGCTATGGAGCTCTGGTGCTATGGAGCTATGGAGCTCTGGTGCTATGGAGCTATGGAGCTCTGGTGCTATGGAGCTATGGAGCTCTGGTGCTATGGAGCTATGGAGCTCTGGTGCTATGGAGCTATGGAGCTCTGGTGCTATGGAGCTATGGAGCTCTGGTGCTATGGAGCTATGGAGCTCTGGTGCTATGGAGCTATGGAGCTATGGAGCCACCAGCCAGCACCCTCCGTGGCTGGATCAATGGAAGTGTTTTAGGTACCAGGCAGCCAAAGGGCCGGGGCCTCACGCTCGACCACGCCGGCGCAGAGTTCCAGCCGCTCGGATAAGCTCTGTCACTCACCCGCCACGCAGCCACC
>NW_028232053.1:42500-60000 GCF_054491065.1 Syngnathus leptorhynchus
CAGCAAGTAAACGAGAGGGAGCTGCGCCCGGCCTCGTAAGACGCCTCTTCTCCGGTGTGAGCGCCCCGACGCCGCTGGCCGCCGCCGCCGCCTTGCCGCTATCCCGCCGCGCGTTTGGGGAGGGAGGGCGACCCGTAGGACGGCCCGCCGACTACACGACCGTTTGGCAGAGCGAGTGCAAGGTTAGGCGAGCTGGGCGGTAACTCGGGTTAGTCTGGGGAGACTCGCGGTGGACAGGGTGGCGCGAATCCGGCCGGGCGGCCCCATCGATTAAGCATTGGTAGGGAGCCGAGGATGAGCCGTGCGAGGTGGCCTCGGAGGCGGTCCGTGGGGGACGACGGGGGGGGACGGGCGTCGGCCCTCCGGCCCGAGCAGAGAACGTTCGGTCACCCAAGCGGGAATCTGCGCCCCGGCCCGAGTCGGACTCGGTCGGTGCGGCCCGCTGAGGCCCTCAACTATTCCCGTACGCGGGGGTCGGGAGCTGCGGCGCTGCGCCGGCGACTTACCCGCGCGAGGCACGCACTGCGTGCGGCCAGGATGCGGAGTTGGATCGGCGCTGGTTGGGAACCCTCGGGGAACGAAGGCGGACGGCGGCCAGCCGGCGCCGACGAACCCGTCGGGGAGGGGGCTGGTGGCAGGCGCGATCGGCACTATTGCTGACTGCCGGGAGGGAAGCTGCGCCCCGGCCGAGTCAGACTCAGCCGTTGCGGCCCCCCCGAGCCCGCAGCGCGTAGCGCGGAAGCCATACGCCCCCCCGATGCGGAGCGACAGACGCCCCCGCGACCGCGGTTGGTCGGGAAGGCTTTTCGGATAGAGGTCGGACGGTGTGTGTGGACGGCTTCCCGTGGTGCCGCCGCTATCAAGCCGGAGGGTTTGAGAAACGACATTCGCGGAAGGACCGGCGCGGCCGGCGGACGCTCGCACGCGCGGCGCCCGACACTCAGCCGCTCGCTCGGCCTCCGTGGATCGTGGCTAGGTGGGATGGATGCCAAACCGGGTCGTCTCGGTCTCGCCGCAGTACGGTCGCGCCGGGGCCTGCGGGGCGGCGCGGGGAGCGCACGCTCACGCGGCGGCCGGGGCGCTAGAGTGCGACCCGCAGTGGGTAGGAACCGTCCACCCGACGTCGGACGAGCCGAGGCCGATGGAGGCCCTACCAAGGCGGGTCATGAGTGCCAGTCGGTCAGTTGGGTGAGGGGGTACTCGGAGGCCCGCCGGGAGCAGACGGGCGACCGGGGATGGGGGGCGTACGCGGGCGGGCGCCGGGAGAAGACGGCCCGTCCGGGGTCGAATCTCGGCCTGTGTTTTCGGAGCCGGCCGGGCATCACGCTCCCTCCTTGGATGGACAACATTCGTAGTTGACACTTTGTGTCATTTTATCCGAGCGGGCGGGCGCCTCGAGAGGCGGACCGTCCGGGGCGACTCTCGGCCTGTGTTTTCGGAGCCGGCCGGGCCTCACGCTCCCTCCTTGGATGGACAACATTCGTAGTTGACACTTTGTGTCATTTTATCCGAGCAGACGGGCGCCGCGAGGCGGACCGTCCGGGGCGACTCTCGGCCTGTGTTTTCGGAGCCGGCCGGGCATCACGCTCCCTCCTTGGATGGACAACATTCGTAGTTGACACTTTGTGTCATTTTATCCGAGCGGGCGGGCGCCTCGAGAGGCGGACCGTCCGGGGCGACTCTCGGCCTGTGTTTTCGGAGCCGGCCGGGCCTCACGCTCCCTCCTTGGATGGACAACATTCGTAGTTGACACTTTGTGTCATTTTATCCGAGCGGGCGGGCGCCGCGAGGCGGACCGTCCGGGGCGACTCTCGGCCTGTGTTTAAGGAGCCGGCCGGGCATCACGCTCCTTCCTTGGATGGACAACATTCGCAGTTGACACTTTGTGTCATTTTATCCGAGCAGACGGGCGCCGCGAGGCGGACCGTCCGGGGCGACTCTCGGCCTGTGTTTTCGGAGCCGGCCGGGCATCACGCTCCCTCCTTGGATGGACAACATTCGTAGTTGACACTTTGTGTCATTTTATCCGAGCGGGCGGGCGCCTCGAGAGGCGGACCGTCCGGGGCGACTCTCGGCCTGTGTTTTCGGAGCCGGCCGGGCCTCACGCTCCCTCCTTGGATGGACAACATTCGTAGTTGACACTTTGTGTCATTTTATCCGAGCGGGCGGGCGCCGCGAGGCGGACCGTCCGGGGCGACTCTCGGCCTGTGTTTAAGGAGCCGGCCGGGCATCACGCTCCTTCCTTGGATGGACAACATTCGCAGTTGACACTTTGTGTCATTTTATCCGAGCAGACGGGCGCCGCGAGGCGGACCGTCCGGGGCGACTCTCGGCCTGTGTTTTCGGAGCCGGCCGGGCATCACGCTCCCTCCTTGGATGGACAACATTCGTAGTTGACACTTTGTGTCATTTTATCCGAGCAGACGGGCGCCGCGAGGCGACCGTCCGGGGCGACTCTCGGCCTGTGTTTAAGGAGCCGGCCGGGCATCACGCTCCTTCCTTGGATGGACAACATTCGTAGTTGACACTTTGTGTCATTTTATCCGAGCGGGCGGGCGCCGCGAGGCGGACCGTCCGGGGCGACTCTCGGCCTGTGTTTAAGGAGCCGGCCGGGCATCACGCTCCTTCCTTGGATGGACAACATTCGCAGTTGACACTTTGTGTCATTTTATCCGAGCAGACGGGCGCCGCGAGGCGGACCGTCCGGGGCGACTCTCGGCCTGTGTTTTCGGAGCCGGCCGGGCATCACGCTCCCTCCTTGGATGGACAACATTCGTAGTTGACACTTTGTGTCATTTTATCCGAGCAGACGGGCGCCGCGAGGCGGACCGTCCGGGGCGACTCTCGGCCTGTGTTTAAGGAGCCGGCCGGGCATCACGCTCCTTCCTTGGATGGACAACATTCGCAGTTGACACTTTGTGTCATTTTGTTCGGCCTGTGTTTAAGGAGGCGGCCGTCCTCCACTCGGTCCGTGTTTAAGGAGCGACACTCGCGCTCCGGTTCGGCCTGTATTTAGGGAGGCGGCCGTCCTCCGCTTGGTCTGTGTTAAGGGCGACACTCTGTCCATGTTTGAGGAGCCTGGCCCTGACGCTCCTCTCCGGCCTGTGTTTAAGGAGGCGGCCGTCCTCCCCTTGGTCCGTGTTAAGGGCGACACTCGGTCCATGTTTGAGGAGCCTGGCCCTGACGCTCCTCTCCGGCCTGTGTTTAAGGAGGCGGCCGTCCTCCCCTTGGTCCGTGTTAAGGGCGACACTCGGTCCATGTTTGAGGAGCCTGGCCCTGACGCTCCTCTCCGGCCTGTGTTTAAGGAGGCGGCCGTCCTCCCCTTGGTCTGTGTTAAGGGCGACACTCGGTCCATGTTTGAGGAGCCTGGCCCTGACGCTCCTCTCCGGCCTGTGTTTAAGGAGGCGGCCGTCCTCCCCTTGGTCCGTGTTAAGGGCGACACTCGGTCCATGTTTGAGGAGCCTGGCCCTGACGCTCCTCTCCGGCCTGTGTTTAAGGAGGCGGCCGTCCTCCCCTTGGTCCGTGTTAAGGGCGACACTCGGTCCATGTTTGAGGAGCCTGGCCCTGACGCTCCTCTCCGGCCTGTGTTTAAGGAGGCGGCCGTCCTCCCCTTGGTCTGTGTTAAGGGCGACACTCGGTCCATGTTTGAGGAGCCTGGCCCTGACGCTCCTCTCCGGCCTGTGTTTAAGGAGGCGGCCGTCCTCCCCTTGGTCTGTGTTAAGGGCGACACTCGGTCCATGTTTGAGGAGCCTGGCCCTGACGCTCCTCTCCGGCCTGTGTTTAAGGAGGCGGCCGTCCTCCCCTTGGTCTGTGTTAAGGGCGACACTCGGTCCATGTTTGAGGAGCCTGGCCCTGACGCTCCTCTCCGGCCTGTGTTTAAGGAGGCGGCCGTCCTCCCCTTGGTCTGTGTTAAGGGCGACACTCGGTCCGTGTTTAAGGAGCGGCCCTCGCGCTCCGGTTCGGCCTGTATTTAGGGAGGCGGCCGTCCTCCGCTTGGTCTGTGTTAAGGGCGACACTCGGTCCGTGTTTAAGGAGCCGGCCCTGACGCTCCTCTTCGGCCTGTGTTTAAGGAGGCGGCCGTCCTCCACTTCCTTCCATGCACCACCACATTCGCAGTTGACACTTTGCCATTTTTTCAGAGAGGTGACACTTAGTCGTTTTTTCGAAAGTTGACACTTAGTCGTTTTTTCGAAAGTTGACACTTTGCCGTTTTTTCAGAGAGGCGACACTTAGTCGTTTTTTCGAAAGTTGACACTTAGCCGTTTTTTCGAAAGTTGACACTTAGCCGTTTTTTCGAAAGTTGACACTTAGCCGTTTTTTCGAAAGTTGACACTTAGTCACTTTTTCGCCACAGTGACACCTCCAGCGCGTGCCACGGCGCTTTTCAGGTCTTCTATCCGACCTTGTGCTGTCGAGGACGGCGTGTCCGACGCCGTGGGGAGACCAGCACCATCTCCTCCATACTCGTAAACGGGGTGCTTTGGAAAACGGGGGGAAAGTCGATGAGTACACTGACTACTGGGACCATTTCATTGTACTCTGGCGCACCTGAAGACCAAAAAAGGTACTGCACCTTAGCCCGGGTACCTCACCCCCTGGTACCTCGAGGAGAACTTAGAAAAATTTCGACAAATTTTTGGTGAGCTCCAGGGAGAGAGGCTGATTTTTCGCTTTTTGAGGCCGACCGCCGAACCGGCGCGGGGCGGACTCACAAGCCCCGCAGAGCCGTGGGCACTTAGTCGTTTTTTCAGAGAGGCGACACTTAGTCGTTTTTTCAGAGGCGACACTTAGTCGTTTTTTCGAAAGTTGACACTTAGCCGTTTTTTCGAAAGTCGACACTTAGCCGTTTTTTTGGAAAGTTGACACTTAGTCGTTTTTTCGAAAGTTGACACTTAGTCGTTTTTTCGCCACAATTGGCTCTGAGCTCCAGGGGGAGAGCCTGGTTTTGCCTTATTTCAGGCCGGCTGGGGAACCGGCGCGGGTCGGATGCACGAGCCCGGCAGAGCCGTGGGCACTTAGAAAATTTTCGCCGATTAAGCTGGGACCTCCAGGCGGAGACCGGCATTCCTCGTCCTCGGGGTTCGACCCAGGAACCGGCGCTGGGCAGACGCCGTAGCCACGCAGAGCCGTGGGCACTTAGAAAATATTCGCCAAGTTGGCTCTGAGCTCCAGGCGGAGAGGCTGGTTTTGCCTTATTTCAGGCCGGCTGGGGAACCGGCGCGGGTCGGATGCACGAGCCCGCAGAGCCGTGGGCACTTTGCCATTTTCTCAGAGTCGACACTTAGTCGTTTTTTCAGAGAGGCGACACTCTGTCGTTTTTTCGAAAGTTGACACTTTGCCGTTTTTTCAGAGAGGCGACACTTAGCCGTTTTTTCGAAAGTTGACACTTAGCCGTTTTTTCGAAAGTCGACACTTAGCCGTTTTTTCAGAGATGTGACACTTTGCCGTTTTTTCGAAAGTCGACACTTAGCCGTTTTTTCAGAGATGTGACACTTAGAAACTTTTTGCCAAGTTGGCTGTGAGCTCCAGGAGGAGACCGTTATTTTTCGTCATTCGAGGCCGACTGCGGAACCGGCGCTGGGCGGACGCCAAAGCTCGGCAGGGCCGTGGGCACTTAGAAACTTTTTGCCAAGTTGGCTGTGAGCTCCAGGAGGAGACCGTTATTTTTCGTCATTCGAGGCCGACTGCGGAACCGGCGCTGGGCGGACGCCAAAGCTCGGCAGGGCCGTGGGCACTTAGAAACTTTTTGCCAAGTTGGCTGTGAGCTCCAGGAGGAGACCGTTATTTTTCGTCATTCGAGGCCGACTGCGGAACCGGCGCTGGGCGGACGCCAAAGCTCGGCAGGGCCGTGGGCACTTAGAAACTTTTTGCCAAGTTGGCTGTGAGCTCCAGGAGGAGACCGTTATTTTTCGTCATTCGAGGCCGACTGCGGAACCGGCGCTGGGCGGACGCCAAAGCTCGGCAGGGCCGTGGGCACTTAGAAACTTTTTGCCAAGTTGGCTGTGAGCTCCAGGAGGAGACCGTTATTTTTCGTCATTCGAGGCCGACTGCGGAACCGGCGCTGGGCGGACGCCAAAGCTCGGCAGGGCCGTGGGCACTTAGAAACTTTTTGCCAAGTTGGCTGTGAGCTCCAGGAGGAGACCGTTATTTTTCGTCATTCGAGGCCGACTGCGGAACCGGCGCTGGGCGGACGCCAAAGCTCGGCAGGGCCGTGGGCACTTAGAAACTTTTTGCCAAGTTGGCTGTGAGCTCCAGGAGGAGACCGTTATTTTTCGTCATTCGAGGCCGACTGCGGAACCGGCGCTGGGCGGACGCCAAAGCTCGGCAGGGCCGTGGGCACTTAGAAACTTTTTGCCAAGTTGGCTGTGAGCTCCAGGAGGAGACCGTTATTTTTCGTCATTCGAGGCCGACTGCGGAACCGGCGCTGGGCGGACGCCAAAGCTCGGCAGGGCCGTGGGCACTTAGAAACTTTTTGCCAAGTTGGCTGTGAGCTCCAGGAGGAGACCGTTATTTTTCGTCATTCTAGGCCGGCTGCAGAACCGGCGCGGGTCGGATGCACGAGCCCGCAGAGCCGTGGGCACTTTGCCACTTTTTCGCCACAATTGGCTGTGAGCTCCAGGAGGAGACCGTTATTTTTCGTCATTCTAGGCCGGTTGCAGAACCGGCGCGGCTCGGATGCACGAGCCCGCAGAGCCGTGGGCACTTA
This sequence comes from Syngnathus leptorhynchus, assembly GCF_054491065.1. Classification (NCBI taxonomy): domain Eukaryota; kingdom Metazoa; phylum Chordata; class Actinopteri; order Syngnathiformes; family Syngnathidae; genus Syngnathus; species Syngnathus leptorhynchus. The sequence goes on from NW_028232053.1 coordinate 49,207, forward strand.
GAAAAATTTCAGAGAGGCGACACTTTGCCATTTTTTCAGAGAGGTGACACTTAGTCGTTTTTTCGAAAGTTGACACTTAGCCGTTTTTTCGAAAGTTGACACTTAGTCGTTTTTTCGAAAGTTGACACTTAGTCGTTTTTTCGCCAAAGTGCCCACCTCCAGCGCGTGCCACGGCGCTTTCCAGGTCTTCTATCCGACCTTGTGCTGTCGAGGACGGCGTGTCCGACGCCGTGGGGAGACCAGCACCATCTCCTCCATACTCGTAAACGAGGTGCTTTGGAAAACGGGGGGAAAGTCGATGAGTACACTGACTACTGGGACCATTTCATTGTACTCTGGCGCACCTGAAGACCAAAAAAGGTACTGCACCTTAGCCCGGGTACCTCACCCCCTGGTACCTCGAGGTGAGCTCCAGGGAGAGAGGCTGATTTTTTGCTTTTTGAGGCCGACCACCGAACCGGCGCGGGGCGGACTCACAAGCCCCGCAGAGCCGTGGGCACTTAGTCGTTTTTTCGAAAGTTGACACTTAGTCGTTTTTTCGCCGATTTTGCTGGGACCTCCAGGCGAGGACCGGCGTTTTTCGTCTTCCGGGTCCGACCCGGGAACCAGCGCCGAGCGGACACATTCGCTCGCTAGTGCCGTTGGCACTTAGAAAATTTTTCGTTTGTCATGAGCTCCGGGCGGAGAGCGGCGTTTTTCGTCTTCCGGGTTCGACCCGGGAACCAGCGCCGAGCGGACACATTCGCTCGCTAGTGCCGTTGGCACTTAGAAAATTTTTCGTTTGTCATGAGCTCCGGGCGGAGAGCGGCGTTTTTCGTCTTCCGGGTTCGACCCGGGAACCAGCGCCGAGCGGACACATTCGCTCGCTAGTGCCGTTGGCACTTAGAAAATTTTTCGTTTGTCATGAGCTCCGGGCGGAGAGCGGCGTTTTTCGTCTTCCGGGTTCGACCCGGGAACCAGCGCCGAGCGGACACATTCGCTCGCTAGTGCCGTTGGCACTTAGAAAATTTTTCGTTTGTCATGAGCTCCGGGCGGAGAGCGGCGTTTTTCGTCTTCCGGGTTCGACCCGGGAACCAGCGCCGAGCGGACACATTCGCTCGCTAGTGCCGTTGGCACTTAGAAAATTTTTCGTTTGTCATGAGCTCCGGGCGGAGAGCGGCGTTTTTCGTCTTCCGGGTTCGACCCGGGAACCAGCGCCGAGCGGACACATTCGCTCGCTAGTGCCGTTGGCACTTAGAAAATTTTTCGTTTGTCATGAGCTCCGGGCGGAGAGCGGCGTTTTTCGTCTTCCGGGTTCGACCCGGGAACCAGCGCCGAGCGGACACATTCGCTCGCTAGTGCCGTTGGCACTTAGAAAATTTTTCGTTTGTCATGAGCTCCGGGCGGAGAGCGGCGTTTTTCGTCTTCCGGGTTCGACCCGGGAACCAGCGCCGAGCGGAAACATTCGCTCGCTAGTGCCGTTGGCACTTAGAAAATTTTTCGTTTGTCATGAGCTCCGGGCGGAGAGCGGCGTTTTTCGTCTTCCGGGTTCGACCCGGGAACCAGCGCCGAGCGGACACATTCGCTCGCTAGTGCCGTTGGCACTTAGAAAATTTTTCGTTTGTCATGAGCTCCGGGCGGAGAGCGGCGTTTTTCGTCTTCCGGGTTCGACCCGGGAACCAGCGCCGAGCGGACACATTCGCTCGCTAGTGCCGTTGGCACTTAGAAAATTTTTCGTTTGTCATGAGCTCCGGGCGGAGACCGGCATTTTTCGTCATTCGAGGCCGACGGGGGAACCAGCCGGAGCGGACACGTTTGCTCGGAAGAGCCGTTGGCACTTAGAAAAAATTCCGTGTCTCGTGAGCTCCAGGGGGGACAGGCTGGTTTTATTCATCCGTAGCCGACATGGGAACCAGCGCGGAGCGGATTGGTGTTGCGCTGCCATATACCTCATCTCTCTCAGGAGTCCCCCCCTTATACGTGCCGATGGTGTTTTGGAAAACGGGGGGTAACTGGATGAGTACACTGACTAGGGGGACCAGTACACTAGCGAGTGGGACCAGTACACTGACTAGTGGGACCAACACACTATGAGCGCCTGGTACCTAAAATGGAAGTATAGAGGCCGAATTTCGGGCAAGATCACGCCGGGTTAGGCTTCCAGGACCTCGGCTAAGCAATTTTAACGGGTTGCCCGGTTCTTTTTTGAACCAGCCCGGTTCTTTTTTTTATCCAACCCGGTTCTTTTTACACTTCCAGCTGGAGCTCGGGAGCGGCTTTTTGCACAAGATCACGCCGTGTTAGGCTTCCAGGACCTCGGCTAAGCAATTTTAACGGGTCGCCCGGTTCTTTTTTGATCCAGCCCGGTTCTTTTTTTATCCAGCCCGGTTCTTTTTACACTTCCAGCTGGAGCTCGGGAGCGGCTTTTTGCACAAGATCACGCCGTGTTAGGCTTCCAGGACCTCGGCTAAGCATTTTTAACGGGTCGCCCGGTTCTTTTTTGATCCAGCCCGGTTCTTTTTTTTATCCAGCCCGGTTCTTTTTACACTTCCAGCTGGAGCTCGGGAGCGGCTTTTTGCACAAGATCACGCCGTGTTAGGCTTCCAGGACCTCGGCGAAGCAATTTTAACGGGTCGCCCGGTTCTTTTTTGATCCAGCCCGGTTCTTTTTTTTATCCAGCCCGGTTCTTTTTACACTTCCAGCTGGAGCTCGGGAGCGGCTTTTTGCACAAGATCACGCCGTGTTAGGCTTCCAGGACCTCGGCTAAGCAATTTTAACGGGTCGCCCGGTTCTTTTTTGATCCAGCCCGGTTCTTTTTTTTATCCAGCCCGGTTCTTTTTACACTTCCAGCTGGAGCTCGGGAGCGGCTTTTTGCACAAGATCACGCCGTGTTAGGCTTCCAGGACCTCGGCTAAGCAATTTTAACGGGTCGCCCGGTTCTTTTTTGATCCAGCCCGGTTCTTTTTTTTATCCAGCCTGGTTCTTTTTACACTTCCAGCTGGAGCTCGGGAGCGGCTTTTTGCACAAGATCACGCCGTGTTAGGCTTCCAGGACCTCGGCTAAGCAATTTTAACGGGTCGCCCGGTTCTTTTTTTGATCCAGCCCGGTTCTTTTTTTATCCAGCCCGGTTCTTTTTACACTTCCAGCTGGAGCTCAGCAGCGGCTTTTTGCACAAGATCACGCCGGGTTAGGCTTCCAGGACCTCGGCTAAGCAATTTTAACGGGTCGCCCGGTTCTTTTTTTGATCCAGCCCGGTTCTTTTTTTATCCAGCCCGGTTCTTTTTACACTTCCAGCTGGAGCTCGGGAGCGGCTTTTTGCACAAGATCACGCCGTGTTAGGCTTCCAGGACCTCGGCTAAGCAATTTTAATGGGCCGCCCGGTTCTTTTTTGATCCAGCCCGGTTCTTTTTTTATCCAGCCCGGTTCTTTTTACACTTCCAGCTGGAGCTCGGGAGCGGCTTTTTGCACAAGATCACGCCGTGTTAGGCTTCCAGGACCTCGGCGAAGCAATTTTAACGGGTCGCCCGGTTCTTTTTTGATCCAGCCCGGTTCTTTTTTTTATCCAGCCCGGTTCTTTTTACACTTCCAGCTGGAGCTCGGGAGCGGCTTTTTGCACAAGATCACGCCGTGTTAGGCTTCCAGGACCTCGGCTAAGCAATTTTAACGGGTCGCCCGGTTCTTTTTTGATCCAGCCCGGTTCTTTTTTTTATCCAGCCCGGTTCTTTTTTTTATCCAGCCTGGTTCTTTTTACACTTCCAGCTGGAGCTCGGGAGCGGCTTTTTGCACAAGATCACGCCGTGTTAGGCTTCCAGGACCTCGGCTAAGCAATTTTAACGGGTCGCCCGGTTCTTTTTTTTATCCAGCCCGGTTCTTTTTTTTTATCCAGCCTGGTTCTTTTTACACTTCCAGCTGGAGCTCGGGAGCGGCTTTTTGCACAAGAACACGCCGTGTTAGGCTTCCAGGACCTCGGCTAAGCAATTTTAACGGGTCGCCCGGTTCTTTTTTGATCCAGCCCGGTTCTTTTTTTTATCCAGCCCGGTTCTTTTTACACTTCCAGCTGGAGCTCGGGAGCGGCTTTTTGCACAAGAACACGCCGTGTTAGGCTTCCAGGACCTCGGCTAAGCAATTTTAACGGGTCGCCCGGTTCTTTTTTGATCCAGCCCGGTTCTTTTTTTTATCCAGCCCGGTTCTTTTTACACTTCCAGCTGGAGCTCGGGAGCGGCTTTTTGCACAAGAACACGCCGTGTTAGGCTTCCAGGACCTCGGCTAAGCAATTTTAACGGGTCGCCCGGTTCTTTTTTGAACCAGCCCGGTTCTTTTTTTTATCCAGCCCGGTTCTTTTTACACTTCCAGCTGGAGCTCGGGAGCGGCTTTTTGCACAAGAACACGCCGTGTAAGGCTTCCAGGACCTCGGCTAAGCAATTTTAACGGGTCGCCCGGTTCTTTTTTGAACCAGCCCGGTTCTTTTTTTTATCCAGCCCGGTTCTTTTTACACTTCCAGCTGGAGCTCGGGAGCGGCTTTTTGCACAAGATCACGCCGTGTTAGGCTTCCAGGACCTCGGCTAAGCAACTTTAACGGGTCGCCCGGTTCTTTTTTGATCCAGCCCGGTTCTTTTTTTTATCCAGCCCGGTTCTTTTTACACTTCCAGCTGGAGCTCGGGAGCGGCTTTTTGCACAAGATCACGCCGTGTTAGGCTTCCAGGACCTCGGCTAAGCAATTTTAACGGGTCGCCCGGTTCTTTTTTGATCCAGCCCGGTTCTTTTTTTTATCCAGCCCGGTTCTTTTTACACTTCCAGCTGGAGCTCGGGAGCGGCTTTTTGCACAAGAACACGCCGTGTTAGGCTTCCAGGACCTCGGCTAAGCAATTTTAACGGGTCGCCCGGTTCTTTTTTGATCCAGCCCGGTTCTTTTTTTTATCCAGCCCGGTTCTTTTTACACTTCCAGCTGGAGCTCGGGAGCGGCTTTTTGCACAAGAACACGCCGTGTTAGGCTTCCAGGACCTCGGCTAAGCAATTTTAACGGGTCGCCCGGTTCTTTTTTGAACCAGCCCGGTTCTTTTTTTGATCCAGCCCGGTTCTTTTTAAACTTCCAGCTGGAGCTCGGGAGCGGCTTTTTGCACAAGATCACGCCGGGTTAGGCTTCCAGGACCTCGGCTAAGCAATTTTAACGGGTCGCCCGGTTCTTTTTTGATCCAGCCCGGTTCTTTTTTTTTTATCCAGCCTGGTTCTTTTTACACTTCCAGCTGGAGCTCGGGAGCGGCTTTTTGCACAAGATCACGCCGTGTTAGGCTTCCAGGACCTCGGCTAAGCAATTTTAACGGGTCGCCCGGTTCTTTTTTGATCCAGCCCGGTTCTTTTTCCACTTCCAGCTGGAGCTCAGCAGCGGCTTTTTGCACAAGATCACGCCGGGTTAGGGTTCCAGGACCTCGGCTAAGCAATTTTAACGGGCCGCCCGGTTCTTTTTTTGATCCAGCCCGGTTCTTTTTACACTTCCAGCTGGAGCTCAGCAGCGGCTTTTTGCACAAGATCACGCCGGGTTAGGCTTCCAGGACCTCGGCTAAGCACTTCTAACGGGCCCTGGTCCACCCCTGCCAGCGCATTTCAAAACTTGGCATTAATTTCGACCTAAGAGACGAAGTCTGATTTTTTTCTACCACTTGGGCGGCCTTTTTGCACCCAGAACACCCGCACCGGCACCATAAATTCGAAGGGTGCCGAGTGCGTCGGCGCAGATTCTGCGACGGAGTGACACTTCCCTCTTGTGGACATTCGGCGGTAGGTGAAATGCGCACTCGGTCTTCTCTTTTCTTTTCCTTCCAGTGAAACTTTGGCAACATTCTGCGAGCTGCTGGCTTCCAGAACCTCGGCCAAGCAGGTGGAGGATTTTTTTCCACTTCCAGCTGGAGGTGAGGAGGGACTTTTTGGGCAAGATCACGCCGACTTAGCAAGCAAGGTGGAAGTGCCAGCATGCAGTGGCTGGAAGTGTGGATGTGGAGCTCCAGCACCCTCCCTGCCTATGGAAGTGTGGAGCTCCAGCACCCTCCCTGCCTATGGAAGTGTGGAGCTCCAGCACCCTCCCTGCCTATGGAAGTGTGGAGCTCCAGCACCCTCCCTGCCTATGGAAGTGTGGAGCTCCAGCACCCTCCCTGCCTATGGAAGTGTGGAGCTCCAGCACCCTCCCTGCCTATGGAAGTGTGGAGCTCCAGCACCCTCCCTGCCTATGGAAGTGTGGAGCTCCAGCACCCTCCCTGCCTATGGAAGTGTGGAGCTCCAGCACCCTCCCTGCCTATGGAAGTGTGGAGCTCCAGCACCCTCCCTGCCTATGGAAGTGTGGAGCTCCAGCACCCTCCCTGCCTATGGAAGTGTGGAGCTCCAGCACCCTCCCTGCCTATGGAAGTGTGGAGCTCCAGCACCCTCCCTGCCTATGGAAGTGTGGAGCTCCAGCACCCTCCCTGCCTATGGAAGAGCCACCTCCGCGGGCATGCTGCTCAACCACGCCGGCCCAGAGTTCCAGCCGCTCGGCTACACTCTCTCACAAGCCCCGCCTGGAGCTCCCCAGCCCACCCCTGGTACCTCAACTACCGAGGCCAGCCGCTCGACCAGGCCGGCCCAGAGTTCCAGCCGCTCGGCTACACTCTCTCACAAGCCCCGCCTGGAGCTCCCCAGCCCGCCCCTGGTACCTCAACTACCGAGGCCAGCCGCTCGACCAGGCCGGCCCAGAGTTCCAGCCGCTCGGCTTCACTCTCTCACAAGCCCCGCCTGGAGCTCCCCAGCCCGCCCCTGGTACCTCAACTACCGAGGCCAGCCGCTCGACCACGCCGGCGCAGAGTTCCAGCCGCTCGGATAAGCTCTGCCACTCTCCCGCTAAGCAGCCACCGGTAACGGGGAAATGTCGCCGCCTTGTGGACACGCCCTTGTAAATGAATGGGCTTTCGCACTTAGTGCAATTTTCGCCAGCTCCGTGGCTGCAAGTATGGAGCTATGGAGCCACCAGCCAGGCTGGAGCTCTGGAGCTCTGGAAGTATGGAGCTCTGGAGCTATGGAGCTATGGAGCTATGGAGCTATGGAGCTATGGAGCTATGGAGCTCTGGGGCTATGGAGCTATGGAGCTATGGAGCTATGGAAGTATGGAGCTATGGAGCTATGGAGCTATGGAAGTATGGAAGTATGGAGCTATGGAGCTATGGAAGTACGGAGCTATGGAGCTATGGAAGTATGGAAGTATGGTAGTATGGAGCTATGGAGCTATGGAGCTATGGAGCTCTGGAGCTCTGGAGCTATGGAGCTATGGAAGTAGGGAGCTATGGAGCTATGGATGTATGGAGCTATGGAGCCACCAGCCAGCCAGGCTGGAGCTATGGAAGTATGGAGCCATGGAGCTCCGGAGCTATGGAAGTATGGAGCTATGGAGCTCTGGTGCTATGGAGCTATGGAGCTCTGGTGCTATGGAGCTATGGAGCTCTGGTGCTATGGAGCTATGGAGCTCTGGTGCTATGGAGCTATGGAGCTCTGGTGCTATGGAGCTATGGAGCTCTGGTGCTATGGAGCTATGGAGCTCTGGTGCTATGGAGCTATGGAGCTCTGGTGCTATGGAGCTATGGAGCTCTGGTGCTATGGAGCCACCAGCCAGCACCCTCCGTGGCTGGATCAATGGAAGTGTTTTAGGTACCAGGCAGCCAAAGGGCCGGGGCCTCACGCTCGACCACGCCGGCGCAGAGTTCCAGCCGCTCGGATAAGCTCTGTCACTCACCCGCCGCGCAGCCACCGGTAACGGGGAAATGTCGCCGCCTGGCGGACACGCCGTTGTAAATGAATGGGCTTTCGCACTTAGTGCAATTTTCGCCAACTCTCTGACTGGAGCTATGGAAGTATGGAGCTATGGAGCCACCAGCCACCCAGGCTGGAGCTATGGAGCTCTGGAGGTATGGAGCTATGGAGCCCTGGAGCTATGGAGCTATGGAGCCCTGGAGCTATGGAGCCCTGGAGCTATGGAGCTATGGAGCTCTGGTGCTATGGAGCTATGGAGCTCTGGTGCTATGGAGCTCTGGTGCTATGGAGCCCTGGAGCTATGGAGCCCTGGAGCTATGGAGCTATGGAGCCCTGGAGCTATGGAGCTATGGAGCCCTGGAGCTATGGAGCTATGGAGCTATGGAGCTATGGAGCTATGGAGCTATGGAGCTATGGAGCTATGGAGCTCTGGTGCTATGGAGCTCTGGTGCTATGGAGCTATGGAGCTCTGGTGCTATGGAGCTATGGAGCTCTGGAGGTATGGAGCTCTGGAGGTATGGAGCTCTGGTGCTATGGAGCTATGGAGCTATGGAGCTATGGAGCTCTGGTGCTATGGAGCTCTGGAGCTCTGGTGCTATGGAGCTATGGAGCTCTGGTGCTATGGAGCTATGGAGCTCTGGTGCTATGGAGCTATGGAGCTCTGGTGCTATGGAGCTATGGAGCTCTGGTGCTATGGAGCTATGGAGCTCTGGTGCTATGGAGCTATGGAGCTCTGGTGCTATGGAGCTATGGAGCTATGGAGCTCTGGAAGTATGGAGCTCTGGTGCTATGGAGCTATGGAGCTCTGGTGCTATGGAGCTATGGAGCTCTGGTGCTATGGAGCTATGGAGCTCTGGTGCTATGGAGCTCTGGAGCTCTGGTGCTATGGAGCTATGGAGCTATGGAGCCACCAGCCAGCACCCTCCGTGGCTGGATCAATGGAAGTGGTTTAGGTACCAGGCAGCCAAAGGGCCGAGGCCTCACGCTCGACCACGCCGGCGCAGAGTTCCAGCCGCTCGGATAAGCTCTGTCACTCACCCGCCGCGCAGCCACCGGTAAAGGGGAAATGTCGCCGCCTTGTGGACACGCCGTTGTAAATGAATGGGCTTTCGCACTTAGTGCAATTTTAGCCAACTCTCTGACTGGAGCTATGGAAGTATGGAGCTATGGAGCCACCAGCCACCCAGGCTGGAGCTATGGAGCTATGGAGCTCTGGTGCTATGGAGCTATGGAGCTCTGGTGCTATGGAGCTCTGGAGCTCTGGTGCTATGGAGCTATGGAGCTATGGAGCTCTGGAAGTATGGAGCTCTGGTGCTATGGAGCTATGGAGCTCTGGTGCTATGGAGCTATGGAGCTCTGGTGCTATGGAGCTATGGAGCTCTGGTGCTATGGAGCTATGGAGCTATGGAGCTATGGAGCTATGGAAATATGGAAGTATGGAGCTATGGAGCTATGGAAGTACGGAGCTATGGAGCTATGGAAGTATGGAAGTATGGAAGTATGGAGCTATGGAGCTATGGAGCTATGGAGCTCTGGAGCTCTGGAGCTATGGAGCTATGGAAGTAGGGAGCTATGGAGCTATGGATGTATGGAGCTATGGAGCCACCAGCCAGCCAGGCTGGAGCTATGGAAGTATGGAGCCATGGAGCTCCGGAGCTATGGAAGTATGGAGCTATGGAGCTATGGAGCTCTGGAGCTCTGGAGCTCTGGAGCTATGGAGCTATGGAGCTCTGGAGCTCTGGAGGTATGGAGCTCTGAAGCTATGGAGCTATGGAGCTCTGGTGCTATGGAGCTATGGAGCTCTGGTGCTATGGAGCTCTGGTGCTATGGAGCTATGGAGCTCTGGAGGTATGGAGCTCTGGAGGTATGGAGCTCTGGAGGTATGGAGGTATGGAGCTACGGAGCTATGGAAGTATGGAGCTATGGAAGTACGGAGCTCTGGAGCTCTGGAGCTATGGAGCTCTGGAGCTCTGGAGCTCTGGAGCTCTGGAGCTATGGAGCTATGGAGCTATGGAAGTAGGGAGCTATGGAGCTATGGATGTATGGAGCTATGGAGCCACCAGCCAGCCAGGCTGGAGCTATGGAAGTATGGAGCCATGGAGCTCCGGAGCTATGGAAGTATGGAGCTATGGAGCTATGGAGCTCTGGAGCTATGGAGCTCTGGAGCTATGGAGCTCTGGTGCTATGGAGCTATGGAGCTCTGGTGCTATGGAGCTATGGAGCTCTGGAGGTATGGAGCTATGGAGCCCTGGAGCTCTGGTGCTATGGAGCTCTGGTGCTATGGAGCTATGGAGCTCTGGAGGTATGGAGCCACCAGCCAGCACCCTCCGTGGCTGGATCAATGGAAGTGTTTTAGGTACCAGGCAGCCAAAGGGCCGGGGCCTCACGCTCGACCACGCCGGCGCAGAGTTCCAGCCGCTCGGATAAGCTCTGTCACTCACCCGCCGCGCAGCCACCGGTAACGGGGAAATGTCGCCGCCTGGCGGACACGCCCTTGTAAATGAATGGGCTTTCGCACTTAGTGCAATTTTCGCCAACTCTCTGACTGGAGCTATGGAAGTATGGAGCTATGGAGCCACCAGCCACCCAGGCTGGAGCTATGGAGCTCTGGAGGTATGGAGCTCTGGTGCTATGGAAGTATGGAGCTATGGAGCTATGGAAGTATGGCGCTATGGAGCTATGGAGCTCTGGAAGTATGGAGCTATGGAGCTATGGAGCTCTGGAGGTATGGAGCTATGGAGCCCTGGAGCCCTGGAGCTATGGAGCCCTGGAGCTATGGAGCTATGGAGCCCTGGAGCTATGGAGCTATGGAGCCCTGGAGCTATGGAGCTATGGAGCCCTGGTGCTATGGAGCTATGGAGCTCTGGTGCTATGGAGCTATGGAGCTCTGGTGCTATGGAGCTATGGAGCTCTGGTGCTATGGAGCTATGGAGCTCTGGTGCTATGGAGCTATGGAGCTCTGGTGCTATGGAGCTATGGAGCTCTGGTGCTATGGAGCTATGGAGCTCTGGTGCTATGGAGCTATGGAGCTCTGGTGCTATGGAGCTA
>NW_028232053.1:75000-92500 GCF_054491065.1 Syngnathus leptorhynchus
CGGCCCTCCGGCCCGAGCAGAGAACGTTCGGTCACCCAAGCGGGAATCTGCGCCCCGGCCCGAGTCGGACTCGGTCGGTGCGGCCCGCTGAGGCCCTCAACTATTCCCGTACGCGGGGGTCGGGAGCTGCGGCGCTGCGCCGGCGACTTACCCGCGCGAGGCACGCACTGCGTGCGGCCAGGATGCGGAGTTGGATCGGCGCTGGTTGGGAACCCTCGGGGAACGAAGGCGGACGGCGGCCAGCCGGCGCCGACGAACCCGTCGGGGAGGGGGCTGGTGGCAGGCGCGATCGGCACTATTGCTGACTGCCGGGAGGGAAGCTGCGCCCCGGCCGAGTCAGACTCAGCCGTTGCGGCCCCCCCGAGCCCGCAGCGCGTAGCGCGGAAGCCATACGCCCCCCCGATGCGGAGCGACAGACGCCCCCGCGACCGCGGTTGGTCGGGAAGGCTTTTCGGATAGAGGTCGGACGGTGTGTGTGGACGGCTTCCCGTGGTGCCGCCGCTATCAAGCCGGAGGGTTTGAGAAACGACATTCGCGGAAGGACCGGCGCGGCCGGCGGACGCTCGCACGCGCGGCGCCCGACACTCAGCCGCTCGCTCGGCCTCCGTGGATCGTGGCTAGGTGGGATGGATGCCAAACCGGGTCGTCTCGGTCTCGCCGCAGTACGGTCGCGCCGGGGCCTGCGGGGCGGCGCGGGGAGCGCACGCTCACGCGGCGGCCGGGGCGCTAGAGTGCGACCCGCAGTGGGTAGGAACCGTCCACCCGACGTCGGACGAGCCGAGGCCGATGGAGGCCCTACCAAGGCGGGTCATGAGTGCCAGTCGGTCAGTTGGGTGAGGGGGTACTCGGAGGCCCGCCGGGAGCAGACGGGCGACCGGGGATGGGGGGCGTACGCGGGCGGGCGCCGGGAGAAGACGGCCCGTCCGGGGTCGAATCTCGGCCTGTGTTTTCGGAGCCGGCCGGGCATCACGCTCCCTCCTTGGATGGACAACATTCGTAGTTGACACTTTGTGTCATTTTATCCGAGCGGGCGGGCGCCTCGAGAGGCGGACCGTCCGGGGCGACTCTCGGCCTGTGTTTTCGGAGCCGGCCGGGCCTCACGCTCCCTCCTTGGATGGACAACATTCGTAGTTGACACTTTGTGTCATTTTATCCGAGCAGACGGGCGCCGCGAGGCGGACCGTCCGGGGCGACTCTCGGCCTGTGTTTTCGGAGCCGGCCGGGCATCACGCTCCCTCCTTGGATGGACAACATTCGTAGTTGACACTTTGTGTCATTTTATCCGAGCAGACGGGCGCCGCGAGGCGACCGTCCGGGGCGACTCTCGGCCTGTGTTTAAGGAGCCGGCCGGGCATCACGCTCCTTCCTTGGATGGACAACATTCGTAGTTGACACTTTGTGTCATTTTATCCGAGCGGGCGGGCGCCGCGAGGCGGACCGTCCGGGGCGACTCTCGGCCTGTGTTTAAGGAGCCGGCCGGGCATCACGCTCCTTCCTTGGATGGACAACATTCGCAGTTGACACTTTGTGTCATTTTATCCGAGCAGACGGGCGCCGCGAGGCGGACCGTCCGGGGCGACTCTCGGCCTGTGTTTTCGGAGCCGGCCGGGCATCACGCTCCCTCCTTGGATGGACAACATTCGTAGTTGACACTTTGTGTCATTTTATCCGAGCAGACGGGCGCCGCGAGGCGACCGTCCGGGGCGACTCTCGGCCTGTGTTTAAGGAGCCGGCCGGGCATCACGCTCCTTCCTTGGATGGACAACATTCGTAGTTGACACTTTGTGTCATTTTATCCGAGCGGGCGGGCGCCGCGAGGCGGACCGTCCGGGGCGACTCTCGGCCTGTGTTTAAGGAGCCGGCCGGGCATCACGCTCCTTCCTTGGATGGACAACATTCGCAGTTGACACTTTGTGTCATTTTATCCGAGCAGACGGGCGCCGCGAGGCGGACCGTCCGGGGCGACTCTCGGCCTGTGTTTTCGGAGCCGGCCGGGCATCACGCTCCCTCCTTGGATGGACAACATTCGTAGTTGACACTTTGTGTCATTTTATCCGAGCAGACGGGCGCCGCGAGGCGGACCGTCCGGGGCGACTCTCGGCCTGTGTTTAAGGAGCCGGCCGGGCATCACGCTCCTTCCTTGGATGGACAACATTCGCAGTTGACACTTTGTGTCATTTTGTTCGGCCTGTGTTTAAGGAGGCGGCCGTCCTCCACTCGGTCCGTGTTTAAGGAGCGACACTCGCGCTCCGGTTCGGCCTGTATTTAGGGAGGCGGCCGTCCTCCGCTTGGTCTGTGTTAAGGGCGACACTCTGTCCATGTTTGAGGAGCCTGGCCCTGACGCTCCTCTCCGGCCTGTGTTTAAGGAGGCGGCCGTCCTCCCCTTGGTCCGTGTTAAGGGCGACACTCGGTCCATGTTTGAGGAGCCTGGCCCTGACGCTCCTCTCCGGCCTGTGTTTAAGGAGGCGGCCGTCCTCCCCTTGGTCCGTGTTAAGGGCGACACTCGGTCCATGTTTGAGGAGCCTGGCCCTGACGCTCCTCTCCGGCCTGTGTTTAAGGAGGCGGCCGTCCTCCCCTTGGTCTGTGTTAAGGGCGACACTCGGTCCATGTTTGAGGAGCCTGGCCCTGACGCTCCTCTCCGGCCTGTGTTTAAGGAGGCGGCCGTCCTCCCCTTGGTCCGTGTTAAGGGCGACACTCGGTCCATGTTTGAGGAGCCTGGCCCTGACGCTCCTCTCCGGCCTGTGTTTAAGGAGGCGGCCGTCCTCCCCTTGGTCCGTGTTAAGGGCGACACTCGGTCCATGTTTGAGGAGCCTGGCCCTGACGCTCCTCTCCGGCCTGTGTTTAAGGAGGCGGCCGTCCTCCCCTTGGTCTGTGTTAAGGGCGACACTCGGTCCATGTTTGAGGAGCCTGGCCCTGACGCTCCTCTCCGGCCTGTGTTTAAGGAGGCGGCCGTCCTCCCCTTGGTCTGTGTTAAGGGCGACACTCGGTCCATGTTTGAGGAGCCTGGCCCTGACGCTCCTCTCCGGCCTGTGTTTAAGGAGGCGGCCGTCCTCCCCTTGGTCTGTGTTAAGGGCGACACTCGGTCCATGTTTGAGGAGCCTGGCCCTGACGCTCCTCTCCGGCCTGTGTTTAAGGAGGCGGCCGTCCTCCCCTTGGTCTGTGTTAAGGGCGACACTCGGTCCGTGTTTAAGGAGCGGCCCTCGCGCTCCGGTTCGGCCTGTATTTAGGGAGGCGGCCGTCCTCCGCTTGGTCTGTGTTAAGGGCGACACTCGGTCCGTGTTTAAGGAGCCGGCCCTGACGCTCCTCTTCGGCCTGTGTTTAAGGAGGCGGCCGTCCTCCACTTCCTTCCATGCACCACCACATTCGCAGTTGACACTTTGCCATTTTTTCAGAGAGGTGACACTTAGTCGTTTTTTCGAAAGTTGACACTTAGTCGTTTTTTCGAAAGTTGACACTTTGCCGTTTTTTCAGAGAGGCGACACTTAGTCGTTTTTTCGAAAGTTGACACTTAGCCGTTTTTTCGAAAGTTGACACTTAGCCGTTTTTTCGAAAGTTGACACTTAGCCGTTTTTTCGAAAGTTGACACTTAGTCACTTTTTCGCCACAGTGACACCTCCAGCGCGTGCCACGGCGCTTTTCAGGTCTTCTATCCGACCTTGTGCTGTCGAGGACGGCGTGTCCGACGCCGTGGGGAGACCAGCACCATCTCCTCCATACTCGTAAACGGGGTGCTTTGGAAAACGGGGGGAAAGTCGATGAGTACACTGACTACTGGGACCATTTCATTGTACTCTGGCGCACCTGAAGACCAAAAAAGGTACTGCACCTTAGCCCGGGTACCTCACCCCCTGGTACCTCGAGGAGAACTTAGAAAAATTTCGACAAATTTTTGGTGAGCTCCAGGGAGAGAGGCTGATTTTTCGCTTTTTGAGGCCGACCGCCGAACCGGCGCGGGGCGGACTCACAAGCCCCGCAGAGCCGTGGGCACTTAGTCGTTTTTTCAGAGAGGCGACACTTAGTCGTTTTTTCAGAGGCGACACTTAGTCGTTTTTTCGAAAGTTGACACTTAGCCGTTTTTTCGAAAGTCGACACTTAGCCGTTTTTTTGGAAAGTTGACACTTAGTCGTTTTTTCGAAAGTTGACACTTAGTCGTTTTTTCGCCACAATTGGCTCTGAGCTCCAGGGGGAGAGCCTGGTTTTGCCTTATTTCAGGCCGGCTGGGGAACCGGCGCGGGTCGGATGCACGAGCCCGGCAGAGCCGTGGGCACTTAGAAAATTTTCGCCGATTAAGCTGGGACCTCCAGGCGGAGACCGGCATTCCTCGTCCTCGGGGTTCGACCCAGGAACCGGCGCTGGGCAGACGCCGTAGCCACGCAGAGCCGTGGGCACTTAGAAAATATTCGCCAAGTTGGCTCTGAGCTCCAGGCGGAGAGGCTGGTTTTGCCTTATTTCAGGCCGGCTGGGGAACCGGCGCGGGTCGGATGCACGAGCCCGCAGAGCCGTGGGCACTTTGCCATTTTCTCAGAGTCGACACTTAGTCGTTTTTTCAGAGAGGCGACACTCTGTCGTTTTTTCGAAAGTTGACACTTTGCCGTTTTTTCAGAGAGGCGACACTTAGCCGTTTTTTCGAAAGTTGACACTTAGCCGTTTTTTCGAAAGTCGACACTTAGCCGTTTTTTCAGAGATGTGACACTTTGCCGTTTTTTCGAAAGTCGACACTTAGCCGTTTTTTCAGAGATGTGACACTTAGAAACTTTTTGCCAAGTTGGCTGTGAGCTCCAGGAGGAGACCGTTATTTTTCGTCATTCGAGGCCGACTGCGGAACCGGCGCTGGGCGGACGCCAAAGCTCGGCAGGGCCGTGGGCACTTAGAAACTTTTTGCCAAGTTGGCTGTGAGCTCCAGGAGGAGACCGTTATTTTTCGTCATTCGAGGCCGACTGCGGAACCGGCGCTGGGCGGACGCCAAAGCTCGGCAGGGCCGTGGGCACTTAGAAACTTTTTGCCAAGTTGGCTGTGAGCTCCAGGAGGAGACCGTTATTTTTCGTCATTCGAGGCCGACTGCGGAACCGGCGCTGGGCGGACGCCAAAGCTCGGCAGGGCCGTGGGCACTTAGAAACTTTTTGCCAAGTTGGCTGTGAGCTCCAGGAGGAGACCGTTATTTTTCGTCATTCGAGGCCGACTGCGGAACCGGCGCTGGGCGGACGCCAAAGCTCGGCAGGGCCGTGGGCACTTAGAAACTTTTTGCCAAGTTGGCTGTGAGCTCCAGGAGGAGACCGTTATTTTTCGTCATTCGAGGCCGACTGCGGAACCGGCGCTGGGCGGACGCCAAAGCTCGGCAGGGCCGTGGGCACTTAGAAACTTTTTGCCAAGTTGGCTGTGAGCTCCAGGAGGAGACCGTTATTTTTCGTCATTCGAGGCCGACTGCGGAACCGGCGCTGGGCGGACGCCAAAGCTCGGCAGGGCCGTGGGCACTTAGAAACTTTTTGCCAAGTTGGCTGTGAGCTCCAGGAGGAGACCGTTATTTTTCGTCATTCGAGGCCGACTGCGGAACCGGCGCTGGGCGGACGCCAAAGCTCGGCAGGGCCGTGGGCACTTAGAAACTTTTTGCCAAGTTGGCTGTGAGCTCCAGGAGGAGACCGTTATTTTTCGTCATTCGAGGCCGACTGCGGAACCGGCGCTGGGCGGACGCCAAAGCTCGGCAGGGCCGTGGGCACTTAGAAACTTTTTGCCAAGTTGGCTGTGAGCTCCAGGAGGAGACCGTTATTTTTCGTCATTCTAGGCCGGCTGCAGAACCGGCGCGGGTCGGATGCACGAGCCCGCAGAGCCGTGGGCACTTTGCCACTTTTTCGCCACAATTGGCTGTGAGCTCCAGGAGGAGACCGTTATTTTTCGTCATTCTAGGCCGGTTGCAGAACCGGCGCGGCTCGGATGCACGAGCCCGCAGAGCCGTGGGCACTTAGAAAAATTTCAGAGAGGCGACACTTTGCCATTTTTTCAGAGAGGTGACACTTAGTCGTTTTTTCGAAAGTTGACACTTAGCCGTTTTTTCGAAAGTTGACACTTAGTCGTTTTTTCGAAAGTTGACACTTAGTCGTTTTTTCGCCAAAGTGCCCACCTCCAGCGCGTGCCACGGCGCTTTCCAGGTCTTCTATCCGACCTTGTGCTGTCGAGGACGGCGTGTCCGACGCCGTGGGGAGACCAGCACCATCTCCTCCATACTCGTAAACGAGGTGCTTTGGAAAACGGGGGGAAAGTCGATGAGTACACTGACTACTGGGACCATTTCATTGTACTCTGGCGCACCTGAAGACCAAAAAAGGTACTGCACCTTAGCCCGGGTACCTCACCCCCTGGTACCTCGAGGTGAGCTCCAGGGAGAGAGGCTGATTTTTTGCTTTTTGAGGCCGACCACCGAACCGGCGCGGGGCGGACTCACAAGCCCCGCAGAGCCGTGGGCACTTAGTCGTTTTTTCGAAAGTTGACACTTAGTCGTTTTTTCGCCGATTTTGCTGGGACCTCCAGGCGAGGACCGGCGTTTTTCGTCTTCCGGGTCCGACCCGGGAACCAGCGCCGAGCGGACACATTCGCTCGCTAGTGCCGTTGGCACTTAGAAAATTTTTCGTTTGTCATGAGCTCCGGGCGGAGAGCGGCGTTTTTCGTCTTCCGGGTTCGACCCGGGAACCAGCGCCGAGCGGACACATTCGCTCGCTAGTGCCGTTGGCACTTAGAAAATTTTTCGTTTGTCATGAGCTCCGGGCGGAGAGCGGCGTTTTTCGTCTTCCGGGTTCGACCCGGGAACCAGCGCCGAGCGGACACATTCGCTCGCTAGTGCCGTTGGCACTTAGAAAATTTTTCGTTTGTCATGAGCTCCGGGCGGAGAGCGGCGTTTTTCGTCTTCCGGGTTCGACCCGGGAACCAGCGCCGAGCGGACACATTCGCTCGCTAGTGCCGTTGGCACTTAGAAAATTTTTCGTTTGTCATGAGCTCCGGGCGGAGAGCGGCGTTTTTCGTCTTCCGGGTTCGACCCGGGAACCAGCGCCGAGCGGACACATTCGCTCGCTAGTGCCGTTGGCACTTAGAAAATTTTTCGTTTGTCATGAGCTCCGGGCGGAGAGCGGCGTTTTTCGTCTTCCGGGTTCGACCCGGGAACCAGCGCCGAGCGGACACATTCGCTCGCTAGTGCCGTTGGCACTTAGAAAATTTTTCGTTTGTCATGAGCTCCGGGCGGAGAGCGGCGTTTTTCGTCTTCCGGGTTCGACCCGGGAACCAGCGCCGAGCGGACACATTCGCTCGCTAGTGCCGTTGGCACTTAGAAAATTTTTCGTTTGTCATGAGCTCCGGGCGGAGAGCGGCGTTTTTCGTCTTCCGGGTTCGACCCGGGAACCAGCGCCGAGCGGACACATTCGCTCGCTAGTGCCGTTGGCACTTAGAAAATTTTTCGTTTGTCATGAGCTCCGGGCGGAGAGCGGCGTTTTTCGTCTTCCGGGTTCGACCCGGGAACCAGCGCCGAGCGGACACATTCGCTCGCTAGTGCCGTTGGCACTTAGAAAATTTTTCGTTTGTCATGAGCTCCGGGCGGAGAGCGGCGTTTTTCGTCTTCCGGGTTCGACCCGGGAACCAGCGCCGAGCGGACACATTCGCTCGCTAGTGCCGTTGGCACTTAGAAAATTTTTCGTTTGTCATGAGCTCCGGGCGGAGACCGGCATTTTTCGTCATTCGAGGCCGACGGGGGAACCAGCCGGAGCGGACACGTTTGCTCGGAAGAGCCGTTGGCACTTAGAAAAAATTCCGTGTCTCGTGAGCTCCAGGGGGGACAGGCTGGTTTTATTCATCCGTAGCCGACATGGGAACCAGCGCGGAGCGGATTGGTGTTGCGCTGCCATATACCTCATCTCTCTCAGGAGTCCCCCCCTTATACGTGCCGATGGTGTTTTGGAAAACGGGGGGTAACTGGATGAGTACACTGACTAGGGGGACCAGTACACTAGCGAGTGGGACCAGTACACTGACTAGTGGGACCAACACACTATGAGCGCCTGGTACCTAAAATGGAAGTATAGAGGCCGAATTTCGGGCAAGATCACGCCGGGTTAGGCTTCCAGGACCTCGGCTAAGCAATTTTAACGGGTTGCCCGGTTCTTTTTTGAACCAGCCCGGTTCTTTTTTTTATCCAACCCGGTTCTTTTTACACTTCCAGCTGGAGCTCGGGAGCGGCTTTTTGCACAAGATCACGCCGTGTTAGGCTTCCAGGACCTCGGCTAAGCAATTTTAACGGGTCGCCCGGTTCTTTTTTGATCCAGCCCGGTTCTTTTTTTATCCAGCCCGGTTCTTTTTACACTTCCAGCTGGAGCTCGGGAGCGGCTTTTTGCACAAGATCACGCCGTGTTAGGCTTCCAGGACCTCGGCTAAGCAATTTTAACGGGTCGCCCGGTTCTTTTTTGATCCAGCCCGGTTCTTTTTTTTATCCAGCCCGGTTCTTTTTACACTTCCAGCTGGAGCTCGGGAGCGGCTTTTTGCACAAGATCACGCCGTGTTAGGCTTCCAGGACCTCGGCGAAGCAATTTTAACGGGTCGCCCGGTTCTTTTTTGATCCAGCCCGGTTCTTTTTTTTATCCAGCCCGGTTCTTTTTACACTTCCAGCTGGAGCTCGGGAGCGGCTTTTTGCACAAGATCACGCCGTGTTAGGCTTCCAGGACCTCGGCTAAGCAATTTTAACGGGTCGCCCGGTTCTTTTTTGATCCAGCCCGGTTCTTTTTTTTATCCAGCCCGGTTCTTTTTACACTTCCAGCTGGAGCTCGGGAGCGGCTTTTTGCACAAGATCACGCCGTGTTAGGCTTCCAGGACCTCGGCTAAGCAATTTTAACGGGTCGCCCGGTTCTTTTTTGATCCAGCCCGGTTCTTTTTTTTATCCAGCCTGGTTCTTTTTACACTTCCAGCTGGAGCTCGGGAGCGGCTTTTTGCACAAGATCACGCCGTGTTAGGCTTCCAGGACCTCGGCTAAGCAATTTTAACGGGTCGCCCGGTTCTTTTTTTGATCCAGCCCGGTTCTTTTTTTATCCAGCCCGGTTCTTTTTACACTTCCAGCTGGAGCTCAGCAGCGGCTTTTTGCACAAGATCACGCCGGGTTAGGCTTCCAGGACCTCGGCTAAGCAATTTTAACGGGTCGCCCGGTTCTTTTTTTGATCCAGCCCGGTTCTTTTTTTATCCAGCCCGGTTCTTTTTACACTTCCAGCTGGAGCTCGGGAGCGGCTTTTTGCACAAGATCACGCCGTGTTAGGCTTCCAGGACCTCGGCTAAGCAATTTTAATGGGCCGCCCGGTTCTTTTTTGATCCAGCCCGGTTCTTTTTTTATCCAGCCCGGTTCTTTTTACACTTCCAGCTGGAGCTCGGGAGCGGCTTTTTGCACAAGATCACGCCGTGTTAGGCTTCCAGGACCTCGGCGAAGCAATTTTAACGGGTCGCCCGGTTCTTTTTTGATCCAGCCCGGTTCTTTTTTTTATCCAGCCCGGTTCTTTTTACACTTCCAGCTGGAGCTCGGGAGCGGCTTTTTGCACAAGATCACGCCGTGTTAGGCTTCCAGGACCTCGGCTAAGCAATTTTAACGGGTCGCCCGGTTCTTTTTTGATCCAGCCCGGTTCTTTTTTTTATCCAGCCCGGTTCTTTTTTTTATCCAGCCTGGTTCTTTTTACACTTCCAGCTGGAGCTCGGGAGCGGCTTTTTGCACAAGATCACGCCGTGTTAGGCTTCCAGGACCTCGGCTAAGCAATTTTAACGGGTCGCCCGGTTCTTTTTTTTATCCAGCCCGGTTCTTTTTTTTTATCCAGCCTGGTTCTTTTTACACTTCCAGCTGGAGCTCGGGAGCGGCTTTTTGCACAAGAACACGCCGTGTTAGGCTTCCAGGACCTCGGCTAAGCAATTTTAACGGGTCGCCCGGTTCTTTTTTGATCCAGCCCGGTTCTTTTTTTTATCCAGCCCGGTTCTTTTTACACTTCCAGCTGGAGCTCGGGAGCGGCTTTTTGCACAAGAACACGCCGTGTTAGGCTTCCAGGACCTCGGCTAAGCAATTTTAACGGGTCGCCCGGTTCTTTTTTGATCCAGCCCGGTTCTTTTTTTTATCCAGCCCGGTTCTTTTTACACTTCCAGCTGGAGCTCGGGAGCGGCTTTTTGCACAAGAACACGCCGTGTTAGGCTTCCAGGACCTCGGCTAAGCAATTTTAACGGGTCGCCCGGTTCTTTTTTGAACCAGCCCGGTTCTTTTTTTTATCCAGCCCGGTTCTTTTTACACTTCCAGCTGGAGCTCGGGAGCGGCTTTTTGCACAAGAACACGCCGTGTAAGGCTTCCAGGACCTCGGCTAAGCAATTTTAACGGGTCGCCCGGTTCTTTTTTGAACCAGCCCGGTTCTTTTTTTTATCCAGCCCGGTTCTTTTTACACTTCCAGCTGGAGCTCGGGAGCGGCTTTTTGCACAAGATCACGCCGTGTTAGGCTTCCAGGACCTCGGCTAAGCAACTTTAACGGGTCGCCCGGTTCTTTTTTGATCCAGCCCGGTTCTTTTTTTTATCCAGCCCGGTTCTTTTTACACTTCCAGCTGGAGCTCGGGAGCGGCTTTTTGCACAAGATCACGCCGTGTTAGGCTTCCAGGACCTCGGCTAAGCAATTTTAACGGGTCGCCCGGTTCTTTTTTGATCCAGCCCGGTTCTTTTTTTTATCCAGCCCGGTTCTTTTTACACTTCCAGCTGGAGCTCGGGAGCGGCTTTTTGCACAAGAACACGCCGTGTTAGGCTTCCAGGACCTCGGCTAAGCAATTTTAACGGGTCGCCCGGTTCTTTTTTGATCCAGCCCGGTTCTTTTTTTTATCCAGCCCGGTTCTTTTTACACTTCCAGCTGGAGCTCGGGAGCGGCTTTTTGCACAAGAACACGCCGTGTTAGGCTTCCAGGACCTCGGCTAAGCAATTTTAACGGGTCGCCCGGTTCTTTTTTGAACCAGCCCGGTTCTTTTTTTGATCCAGCCCGGTTCTTTTTAAACTTCCAGCTGGAGCTCGGGAGCGGCTTTTTGCACAAGATCACGCCGGGTTAGGCTTCCAGGACCTCGGCTAAGCAATTTTAACGGGTCGCCCGGTTCTTTTTTGATCCAGCCCGGTTCTTTTTTTTTTATCCAGCCTGGTTCTTTTTACACTTCCAGCTGGAGCTCGGGAGCGGCTTTTTGCACAAGATCACGCCGTGTTAGGCTTCCAGGACCTCGGCTAAGCAATTTTAACGGGTCGCCCGGTTCTTTTTTGATCCAGCCCGGTTCTTTTTCCACTTCCAGCTGGAGCTCAGCAGCGGCTTTTTGCACAAGATCACGCCGGGTTAGGGTTCCAGGACCTCGGCTAAGCAATTTTAACGGGCCGCCCGGTTCTTTTTTTGATCCAGCCCGGTTCTTTTTACACTTCCAGCTGGAGCTCAGCAGCGGCTTTTTGCACAAGATCACGCCGGGTTAGGCTTCCAGGACCTCGGCTAAGCACTTCTAACGGGCCCTGGTCCACCCCTGCCAGCGCATTTCAAAACTTGGCATTAATTTCGACCTAAGAGACGAAGTCTGATTTTTTTCTACCACTTGGGCGGCCTTTTTGCACCCAGAACACCCGCACCGGCACCATAAATTCGAAGGGTGCCGAGTGCGTCGGCGCAGATTCTGCGACGGAGTGACACTTCCCTCTTGTGGACATTCGGCGGTAGGTGAAATGCGCACTCGGTCTTCTCTTTTCTTTTCCTTCCAGTGAAACTTTGGCAACATTCTGCGAGCTGCTGGCTTCCAGAACCTCGGCCAAGCAGGTGGAGGATTTTTTTCCACTTCCAGCTGGAGGTGAGGAGGGACTTTTTGGGCAAGATCACGCCGACTTAGCAAGCAAGGTGGAAGTGCCAGCATGCAGTGGCTGGAAGTGTGGATGTGGAGCTCCAGCACCCTCCCTGCCTATGGAAGTGTGGAGCTCCAGCACCCTCCCTGCCTATGGAAGTGTGGAGCTCCAGCACCCTCCCTGCCTATGGAAGTGTGGAGCTCCAGCACCCTCCCTGCCTATGGAAGTGTGGAGCTCCAGCACCCTCCCTGCCTATGGAAGTGTGGAGCTCCAGCACCCTCCCTGCCTATGGAAGTGTGGAGCTCCAGCACCCTCCCTGCCTATGGAAGTGTGGAGCTCCAGCACCCTCCCTGCCTATGGAAGTGTGGAGCTCCAGCACCCTCCCTGCCTATGGAAGTGTGGAGCTCCAGCACCCTCCCTGCCTATGGAAGTGTGGAGCTCCAGCACCCTCCCTGCCTATGGAAGTGTGGAGCTCCAGCACCCTCCCTGCCTATGGAAGTGTGGAGCTCCAGCACCCTCCCTGCCTATGGAAGTGTGGAGCTCCAGCACCCTCCCTGCCTATGGAAGAGCCACCTCCGCGGGCATGCTGCTCAACCACGCCGGCCCAGAGTTCCAGCCGCTCGGCTACACTCTCTCACAAGCCCCGCCTGGAGCTCCCCAGCCCACCCCTGGTACCTCAACTACCGAGGCCAGCCGCTCGACCAGGCCGGCCCAGAGTTCCAGCCGCTCGGCTACACTCTCTCACAAGCCCCGCCTGGAGCTCCCCAGCCCGCCCCTGGTACCTCAACTACCGAGGCCAGCCGCTCGACCAGGCCGGCCCAGAGTTCCAGCCGCTCGGCTTCACTCTCTCACAAGCCCCGCCTGGAGCTCCCCAGCCCGCCCCTGGTACCTCAACTACCGAGGCCAGCCGCTCGACCACGCCGGCGCAGAGTTCCAGCCGCTCGGATAAGCTCTGCCACTCTCCCGCTAAGCAGCCACCGGTAACGGGGAAATGTCGCCGCCTTGTGGACACGCCCTTGTAAATGAATGGGCTTTCGCACTTAGTGCAATTTTCGCCAGCTCCGTGGCTGCAAGTATGGAGCTATGGAGCCACCAGCCAGGCTGGAGCTCTGGAGCTCTGGAAGTATGGAGCTCTGGAGCTATGGAGCTATGGAGCTATGGAGCTATGGAGCTATGGAGCTATGGAGCTCTGGGGCTATGGAGCTATGGAGCTATGGAGCTATGGAAGTATGGAGCTATGGAGCTATGGAGCTATGGAAGTATGGAAGTATGGAGCTATGGAGCTATGGAAGTACGGAGCTATGGAGCTATGGAAGTATGGAAGTATGGTAGTATGGAGCTATGGAGCTATGGAGCTATGGAGCTCTGGAGCTCTGGAGCTATGGAGCTATGGAAGTAGGGAGCTATGGAGCTATGGATGTATGGAGCTATGGAGCCACCAGCCAGCCAGGCTGGAGCTATGGAAGTATGGAGCCATGGAGCTCCGGAGCTATGGAAGTATGGAGCTATGGAGCTCTGGTGCTATGGAGCTATGGAGCTCTGGTGCTATGGAGCTATGGAGCTCTGGTGCTATGGAGCTATGGAGCTCTGGTGCTATGGAGCTATGGAGCTCTGGTGCTATGGAGCTATGGAGCTCTGGTGCTATGGAGCTATGGAGCTCTGGTGCTATGGAGCTATGGAGCTCTGGTGCTATGGAGCTATGGAGCTCTGGTGCTATGGAGCCACCAGCCAGCACCCTCCGTGGCTGGATCAATGGAAGTGTTTTAGGTACCAGGCAGCCAAAGGGCCGGGGCCTCACGCTCGACCACGCCGGCGCAGAGTTCCAGCCGCTCGGATAAGCTCTGTCACTCACCCGCCGCGCAGCCACCGGTAACGGGGAAATGTCGCCGCCTGGCGGACACGCCGTTGTAAATGAATGGGCTTTCGCACTTAGTGCAATTTTCGCCAACTCTCTGACTGGAGCTATGGAAGTATGGAGCTATGGAGCCACCAGCCACCCAGGCTGGAGCTATGGAGCTCTGGAGGTATGGAGCTATGGAGCCCTGGAGCTATGGAGCTATGGAGCCCTGGAGCTATGGAGCCCTGGAGCTATGGAGCTATGGAGCTCTGGTGCTATGGAGCTATGGAGCTCTGGTGCTATGGAGCTCTGGTGCTATGGAGCCCTGGAGCTATGGAGCCCTGGAGCTATGGAGCTATGGAGCCCTGGAGCTATGGAGCTATGGAGCCCTGGAGCTATGGAGCTATGGAGCTATGGAGCTATGGAGCTATGGAGCTATGGAGCTATGGAGCTATGGAGCTCTGGTGCTATGGAGCTCTGGTGCTATGGAGCTATGGAGCTCTGGTGCTATGGAGCTATGGAGCTCTGGAGGTATGGAGCTCTGGAGGTATGGAGCTCTGGTGCTATGGAGCTATGGAGCTATGGAGCTATGGAGCTCTGGTGCTATGGAGCTCTGGAGCTCTGGTGCTATGGAGCTATGGAGCTCTGGTGCTATGGAGCTATGGAGCTCTGGTGCTATGGAGCTATGGAGCTCTGGTGCTATGGAGCTATGGAGCTCTGGTGCTATGGAGCTATGGAGCTCTGGTGCTATGGAGCTATGGAGCTCTGGTGCTATGGAGCTATGGAGCTATGGAGCTCTGGAAGTATGGAGCTCTGGTGCTATGGAGCTATGGAGCTCTGGTGCTATGGAGCTATGGAGCTCTGGTGCTATGGAGCTATGGAGCTCTGGTGCTATGGAGCTCTGGAGCTCTGGTGCTATGGAGCTATGGAGCTATGGAGCCACCAGCCAGCACCCTCCGTGGCTGGATCAATGGAAGTGGTTTAGGTACCAGGCAGCCAAAGGGCCGAGGCCTCACGCTCGACCACGCCGGCGCAGAGTTCCAGCCGCTCGGATAAGCTCTGTCACTCACCCGCCGCGCAGCCACCGGTAAAGGGGAAATGTCGCCGCCTTGTGGACACGCCGTTGTAAATGAATGGGCTTTCGCACTTAGTGCAATTTTAGCCAACTCTCTGACTGGAGCTATGGAAGTATGGAGCTATGGAGCCACCAGCCACCCAGGCTGGAGCTATGGAGCTATGGAGCTCTGGTGCTATGGAGCTATGGAGCTCTGGTGCTATGGAGCTCTGGAGCTCTGGTGCTATGGAGCTATGGAGCTATGGAGCTCTGGAAGTATGGAGCTCTGGTGCTATGGAGCTATGGAGCTCTGGTGCTATGGAGCTATGGAGCTCTGGTGCTATGGAGCTATGGAGCTCTGGTGCTATGGAGCTATGGAGCTATGGAGCTATGGAGCTATGGAAATATGGAAGTATGGAGCTATGGAGCTATGGAAGTACGGAGCTATGGAGCTATGGAAGTATGGAAGTATGGAAGTATGGAGCTATGGAGCTATGGAGCTATGGAGCTCTGGAGCTCTGGAGCTATGGAGCTATGGAAGTAGGGAGCTATGGAGCTATGGATGTATGGAGCTATGGAGCCACCAGCCAGCCAGGCTGGAGCTATGGAAGTATGGAGCCATGGAGCTCCGGAGCTATGGAAGTATGGAGCTATGGAGCTATGGAGCTCTGGAGCTCTGGAGCTCTGGAGCTATGGAGCTATGGAGCTCTGGAGCTCTGGAGGTATGGAGCTCTGAAGCTATGGAGCTATGGAGCTCTGGTGCTATGGAGCTATGGAGCTCTGGTGCTATGGAGCTCTGGTGCTATGGAGCTATGGAGCTCTGGAGGTATGGAGCTCTGGAGGTATGGAGCTCTGGAGGTATGGAGGTATGGAGCTACGGAGCTATGGAAGTATGGAGCTATGGAAGTACGGAGCTCTGGAGCTCTGGAGCTATGGAGCTCTGGAGCTCTGGAGCTCTGGAGCTCTGGAGCTATGGAGCTATGGAGCTATGGAAGTAGGGAGCTATGGAGCTATGGATGTATGGAGCTATGGAGCCACCAGCCAGCCAGGCTGGAGCTATGGAAGTATGGAGCCATGGAGCTCCGGAGCTATGGAAGTATGGAGCTATGGAGCTATGGAGCTCTGGAGCTATGGAGCTCTGGAGCTATGGAGCTCTGGTGCTATGGAGCTATGGAGCTCTGGTGCTATGGAGCTATGGAGCTCTGGAGGTATGGAGCTATGGAGCCCTGGAGCTCTGGTGCTATGGAGCTCTGGTGCTATGGAGCTATGGAGCTCTGGAGGTATGGAGCCACCAGCCAGCACCCTCCGTGGCTGGATCAATGGAAGTGTTTTAGGTACCAGGCAGCCAAAGGGCCGGGGCCTCACGCTCGACCACGCCGGCGCAGAGTTCCAGCCGCTCGGATAAGCTCTGTCACTCACCCGCCGCGCAGCCACCGGTAACGGGGAAATGTCGCCGCCTGGCGGACACGCCCTTGTAAATGAATGGGCTTTCGCACTTAGTGCAATTTTCGCCAACTCTCTGACTGGAGCTATGGAAGTATGGAGCTATGGAGCCACCAGCCACCCAGGCTGGAGCTATGGAGCTCTGGAGGTATGGAGCTCTGGTGCTATGGAAGTATGGAGCTATGGAGCTATGGAAGTATGGCGCTATGGAGCTATGGAGCTCTGGAAGTATGGAGCTATGGAGCTATGGAGCTCTGGAGGTATGGAGCTATGGAGCCCTGGAGCCCTGGAGCTATGGAGCCCTGGAGCTATGGAGCTATGGAGCCCTGGAGCTATGGAGCTATGGAGCCCTGGAGCTATGGAGCTATGGAGCCCTGGTGCTATGGAGCTATGGAGCTCTGGTGCTATGGAGCTATGGAGCTCTGGTGCTATGGAGCTATGGAGCTCTGGTGCTATGGAGCTATGGAGCTCTGGTGCTATGGAGCTATGGAGCTCTGGTGCTATGGAGCTATGGAGCTCTGGTGCTATGGAGCTATGGAGCTCTGGTGCTATGGAGCTATGGAGCTCTGGTGCTATGGAGCTATGGAGCTCTGGTGCTATGGAGCTATGGAGCTCTGGTGCTATGGAGCTATGGAGCTCTGGTGCTATGGAGCTATGGAGCTGGTGCTATGGAGCTCTGGTGCTATGGAGCTCTGGTGCTATGGAGCTATGGAGCTCTGGTGCTATGGAGCTCTGGAGCT
The DNA here is from genome assembly GCF_054491065.1 of Syngnathus leptorhynchus. Lineage (NCBI taxonomy): Eukaryota > Metazoa > Chordata > Actinopteri > Syngnathiformes > Syngnathidae > Syngnathus > Syngnathus leptorhynchus. Next base: position 91,911 of record NW_028232053.1, read on the forward strand.
CTGGAGGTATGGAGCTATGGAGCCACCAGCCAGCACCCTCCGTGGCTGGATCAATGGAAGTGTTTTAGGTACCAGGCAGCCAAAGGGCCGAGGCCTCACGCTCGACCACGCCGGCGCAGAGTTCCAGCCGCTCGGATAAGCTCTGTCACTCACCCGCCGCGCAGCCACCGGTAACGGGGAAATGTCGCCGCCTTGTGGACACGCCGTTGTAAATGAATGGGCTTTCGCACTTAGTGCAATTTTAGCCAACTCTCTGACTGGAGCTATGGAAGTATGGAGCTATGGAGCCACCAGCCACCCAGGCTGGAGCTATGGAGCTATGGAGCTCTGGTGCTATGGAGCTATGGAGCTATGGAGCTCTGGTGCTATGGAGCTATGGAGCTCTGGTGCTATGGAGCTATGGAGCTCTGGTGCTATGGAGCTATGGAGCTCTGGTGCTATGGAGCTCTGGTGCTATGGAGCTATGGAGCTCTGGTGCTATGGAGCTCTGGAGCTCTGGAGGTATGGAGCTATGGAGCCACCAGCCAGCACCCTCCGTGGCTGGATCAATGGAAGTGTTTTAGGTACCAGGCAGCCAAAGGGCCGAGGCC